>NC_142374.1:14612142-14769464 GCF_059441005.1 Hippichthys cyanospilos
CATCATCCCGATACCCAAGAACAAATCATCGTTGATGATTTGATAGCTAAAAATGTAACAAAGGTAAAAAAAATATAAATATCTAGCATAGTAAAACAAGGCAACCACTGAAAATATCCACACTACTTTCTTCTTACTTATTCTCACCCATTTCCTTCATTTGTAGCAACCTGCTTCTTTCTTGACAAAGACACCTTGTTTTTGTGGTTCAACAATAGTAAAAGAGTACTTTGTGCTAAAAATGAAGCCTCATGACCTGATACAGGGTCTCATTTTTCGCTCACACCGCGTCAATAGGTTTACGGGGCTCAGTCCCACAATGATATGCATGGATCATATTGGTCCACTCCAGTTGGGTGCCACCGCATTGCATGCTTTGAGCTTCAGTTGTCACAAGTCCAATTTTTTTTCTTGCTCTAAAGTGATATATTCGAGGTGTGTGACCTCTTCTAAATGTTTTGCCATACGGCCATACCTTAAGATGATGCTAATGCGTTGGTAATACTTACAGAAAATATTCTTTAGTTCATTTTATTGTGTGCATTTTACATTTCTAGTTATCTAGTCATTGTTTATTACTCCACAGGAGTATAGAATTTATTTTAGGGTAATTTTGAGCATGAAGGTTCACCCAAGTCTAGTTAAAGGTCATGCAATATACTGTACTTCCATTACTTAGTACCCTGGCTAACATGAGGTCAGGCACAAAAGTGAACAAATTTAATGTACAATTCAGCATAAAGTCTCAAGTTTCAAGTTCAGACCTATTTGTTTACAGCAGCCCTAATTGGGATGTGCAGTGTATGTATTTTATGCGAATATGTACAATGTAGTTAATGTCAATTTTACGTTTTGTAGAATTATGGTATGAGCTGTTGGTGTGAAGAGTGGATGACACATATAAAGAAGATAAAAAGTGCAAGACCACAGTAAACAAAAAAAAGGAACTCTTGTCTCATATTTGTGGACAAGGCAGCATTGTATCATTTGAGTATCTGCATGGAGAAGAAATAGTAACCAAGGTAAGTGTTTTGGTCTACTGACAACACCAATTAGATGAGTCCTACATGAAAGGCAAGCGTGAATCCAGCCCAGGACAGGATATAAAGTAGAAATCGGGTTTCAATCTCTATAACGCACCACTCAAATGTAAATTGTAATCATAGAAACACCGTTGATAAGATAATTTGCCATTTCCTAAATGAATGTTGGACTCCTTTAAGGACAGCTGCATGGAGCCTAACGCAGGACCTTCTTCCAAGCCCGCCACACACGTAGACAGGATTTCAACCTTCTTGCGAGTTGTCGATGTTGCGTGTGGTCTGTAAGTCAATGCCCTTGTTATGAGGTGCTATGTGCTCAAGACGCCGACCTCGGGATTTACATGTGATGGGGTGTGGTGGGAAGGGGCGAGGCGGTCACAATTGCGCCCACTGCCAGGTGCTTCAGTCTCTGCAACAACTGGCGACATGCTTATTGTCGCCTAGTGAGATCTGAAAAAGAGCAATGATTAAAGTCTCAGGCATCACGTCTAAAGACGAGTGTTGTATTACGGCCATCAAGCAATCGTGACGTTAAGGTTACAGCGGGGGGCAACTGCATTTTTTTTCTTGCACATGAATAGCACTTCCTCCTCTTGCTTGCGTGTAACTGTGCCCTCAGGACAACCTTTCACTCAATTTTCCTAACTCTAACCCAAGAAGTATAACCTTCCCCGAACAATAGGATCCTTTCATGCTTTGACCTTGCGTCTCAAGTGAGCAGTCATTTGGTAATAGACAGGGAACATTGCAAGCTGTTTATTTGACCTCCCTGAACAGCAAAATGTCGGGATAGTCGCGCAGAAACTTAAAATCTTTGTGACAATAGATGTTTTGTTTGTTCTTTGGCTTTTTCCCATGTTTTTGGCAGTAATGCCTGATCTTTAAGGGTACCGATGACCAGGAGATACAATAAAAGGCACTAGAAACTGTTGGTTAGATACAAGCTTCTCTGTGTTGGCTACTTACACTGTACCAATCATATAAAACACATCAAACCCAAAAATATCTACAATGTGACCTATGATCAAAATTAGGCTTGGGATCCTTTTAAAAAATGATGTAATGACGTACCCGGTGTATCTCTTTGAGTGACATTCAAAACATGACATCACAACCCAACACTGAAAGTGACCTCATAATCATATTTGCTGTCTAAATATACCCACGTTATTTGTAATCATGTCATCGTTAAAGTCCGCAAATGTGTTTGGCGACCCAAATAAAATGCACCGTTTCAAGAGTCAGTGTTTGGGAATGGCTGAGCTCAACGGCACATAAACGCCGCATGCTCTTTGTTTTCCGCCAGGGGCTCTGGCAGTCTTCTCTATATTAATGCACAACAACAACTGCTGGCTGGCAGCAACCCAATCTGCACGCCGCTCAATTAATTGATTTCTCACATGTGGCTTAACACGATCTTGCACTTGTAGCACCACACTTTCCAATTTGCTTTCAGTGCTTCATAAAGATCAAATGGAGATGTTTTAGGACACCTGTGTGCATGTGCGTGCTTGTAATAGACACCGCTCGACCGCTCCCTGGAGACAGGCCCGACACACAATCTAAGAATAACCACTCCCCTGTATGTATTACCAGTAGTCAATGGGAGAGTGAAGACCCTCGGTACGAGTGGTCCTCCTTCAAACGAGATTTCTTTTTACCTGTCATACATACAATATAAAGCTCACTTGTGTGTTCACTCACACTAACAGATGTGTGCAGGTATTTTCACAGTGGAACATTTGGGAGCACACCACAACCGCAAAGTGAAGTTGGATGAGATGTGACGGTGTCGTTTCATTTAGTTTAATTGGTTGAAGAAGTTTAGCCTGGTGAACATGTTATCAGCTTTCTCCTGAGGCAGTCAGGAGAGGTCATCTCTATTGTGGTTCAAAGTCTGTGTGATCCGACCACTATCACACAGACTAAGCGGTGACGACTAGTATCACAAAGACAAAAAGTATCACACGTATTGAGGTCTCGTCCGTCAGGGGTCGACCTGCTGTGACATAAAAAAGAGGTGCCATCACAGACAGAAGTGAAGAAATACACCTCTAGAGCACATTGTTTCATTCACTGAATACTGAATACACTGATCATTCGATTGGCGCCCACAGGTCTGGGACTTTGTGAGGACTCCATTGGTACAGATAAAAATACGTTGGAATGTGTTACCTTATAATGAAGTAATTAGTAGACCAGATGAATGTAACCAGAAAAGTAAATGTAGTGCATAATGGTGTGTAGCAGATGAACGTTTCAAATGTGTGCATACAAGAAAGCTGGGTTTGGATCTGCCACCCTAGATGGGGCAGCAGAGAACCGGAAACTCAACTTTCGGACATGGACAAGGGACCACCTCCATTTGGTGAACTGCGGAATACAAAAGACAGGACGGGAACAAACCAACATAATTTTTGCCGCAACCCGGGAATGATCCAGCGATCTCTGTTTTAAACAATTGGCTTGGAGACCAAATTCGACAATTTGGTAATAATTTGGTGTTTATCCCAGCTCATACACAAACACACATGAATCTTTCACCAACATACACAAACATCATTATTCAACTGAAACATAATTGGAATTAAATGTGTATGATCCAACAGATCACGCATTTGGACAAGGCAAACAAACAAGTAGTGAATACCGTATTCCCCCCCCAATATAGAACGCACCTGTGTATTGGACGCACCATTCAAATTCTGATATTTTCTGTTACTGTGTATAGGACGCACCAAAAGTTTGGAAACAATGTCAAAACTAGAGCAAAACAAAATAAATCTCTGCTGTTAAAAATCTGCAATCGTAACTGGCTGCAAAGAGCCAAATGACTTCTGCCCTTTAGCTCGTCCTGTTACAGTAATTATTATAAGTAAGAATACGGCACATTTGTGTGAGAAGACTTGTCTGATGTGGCTGATGGATCAAGCTTCCTTGAAAGGTGTCTAATGAAAAAAAAATCATATCTTTAAGATACATTTTATAGGATGCACCTATACTATTCGCTTTCAGTTTTGGAAAAAAAAAAAGTTTACTTATATTTGGGGAATTAATATGTGATCAATGGGCAGCTTGGGCTCTAAGTATTCACACAGTTTTAACAAGGGATGGTCCGAAATGGAAATGAAATTGGAAATGATGCATGATTGGCTGATTGGCTGAAAACCGAAACATGTTGGGTGGAGCACATTTCCATGCAGCTCTGAATATTCTTCTTGTTCACTGTTTTAATACTTGTTTAAACAGGACTACTTTTAATCTGCTACAGTAAAAGTTTTTTTAAGCCCATCAGTTATGGTTTGCGAAGTTTCTTCAGGACCTAATTTAATTAGTCCAAGGCCTGTAATTTGTCTCGCAGAGGGCACCTAGTCATTCTTTTTTAACCTTTAATACCTGTCAAGTTGTAGGCTCTCGGTGTAGTTTGTACAGATGGAAACACTTTTTCAAGCACGTACCTCTCAATCTGTTTGGCCAGCAAGCGTGCATTTTCCTATGCACGAAGGTGTAACTTTGGTTACGATAGCCCTCACAAAATAAAAGCTTATTATTTTATACATATATATATATATATATATATATATATATATATATATACAGTATATATTAAAAAATATGCCATAACATATCTGTAGTCGACAAACACATTTTAACTTTGTTGTGACAGTAAATAATGTTAATATATAATTTAGGCCCTGAAGGACCTGTCAAAACCAGCACTGAACTCATTATGTTTCGGGTGAAGGGCCTGTCAAAATCAGCATTGTGTTTGGGGTGAAATAACCTGACATAAACAGGTTCATTAAAATGGTCCTCACTGCAGCAGTGGCATTCGTGATGTCTGATAATCATGCATTATTTGATATAATTGGGTAATTGGGGTAATGGGTTTTCACAGTGGTCTTTTGATCTCATAACAAAGTGGCATGGGTGTGTTGCTACCTTTTGTCACACAGATGTGCCGTCCAATAATTGGATGAGCCTCCGGTAATTGGTTAAATTTCCATCTCAACTATAATAATGATTTTATTTTCCTTGGAATAGAGTGCATTGTTGGATCGACACAAATTGGTGACTAAAAAAGTAAACGTATAAGTGAGGCAAGGATCATAAGCTATAACCGCAAAATCCAGTGACCTAATATAGAAGTTGATTTAGAAATGTTTTTGTTTTGATTTTAGTTGTACTTTTTATTTTAATTTCTAACCTTCAGCTTCAGCACTCGCTCGACCCTCCTGAGGCTAAGAAAATGGATGGATCGATGGATGTTTTGAAACTGTTTGTACATCCAGTGACTCTACCAATACCCCCAACTTCTGGTCAGTATTTTATCAATGTGTTGTGTATGTGTAAAAAAAATACAATGAAACAAACATTTATTTGGTTTTACCATTTTAATGGCCCTCTGAGGGAAGCCGTAACTATAAAGTGGTCTATGACGAAAAATGAGTTTGTCAACCCTGATTTAAGTCTAGCTGCAGACTTGTTCCAAGAGATACAGAAACTAAACACCCTCCTGCCAATCGGGAGCAGGAGCAGATTCCTCTCTTAAATAAGAAAGATAAAACCCTTTTAATGGCCCCTCGGTCCTCCAAGCAAAAGCATCTTTGCCTACGTTAGCTAAAGTAGAAAATGAAATGAAGAACATATGGGGTGTTTATGTAATAATGGCATAAGTGTAGCAAAAACTCGCAATAATACACAGATGGAGAAGCTTAACATATCAAAGACAATAAATAGATGATGTCTGGTTTTGCTCGGGTTGAACTCCAACGCCATTACAGCTTTAATGACACACCGGCTGGTGAGCATTCACTGTTAACATCCTCATCTGCATAATGGCATCAACCTCACAATACTTGCACCCGAGTGATGGCCTCCTTCTCTACGATCAATCTACCTCACCTTTATCTCACACCAGCAGATGCTATAATGTCGACAAGCAGGAATGAATTAGTATTAGCGGGCACTTTGCATAAATAGACGCATGTGATCTCACCATTCGCTGTAAATAACCAGATGGCACTGTGACACAAAAGCAAAGTGAAAACATAGAAACATTTTAAGTCAAGTTGAAAGTGCCACAAACATGACCGACAAGCCTTCAAAGAAAATATTTCGCCATAATTTCAAAGCAGGATACAAAAATACATTTGTTTTGTTCTGGAGTGGGAGCTTAAAGGTTTTACACAGCCCGCTCTGGAACAATCCTCAACCTCCAATTACATGTTTGGATTTTGGAAATAAAATTCCACGGTCAAACTGTCTCAATCATTGGACTTTCATTGCGTGACAGTAATGTTTGAAGTAACATTTTATCATGCCGAACTGAAAAGGAAAAATCGACTCTAACAAGTCACGTTACAATTTTCATCACACGATCTCAAAATTTGATGCCATGCCCCTTTCACTTTCAATAGTCTGCGCAAAATTGAGCAAATTTCATGTTTCCTCTCTTTCTTAAATACATGATTACAATTTGGATGACTACATAAAATGCGTTAATTTAATTTCTCCCACCCACCAGTGAATATTCACCTGTTTGTATAGTCTACCATTTAAACAGACTTTTTGTCTTTGTGTTGAATAAAAGTAACACATTTTCTTTTACTTTGGAGTAAAATTGTTGACACTTTTTGATATGATACAGAGCAGTAACTGAATAAAAGTTCATCAAATGGGTAGTGAATTGCCAATGAGGAGTTTTAGGGTTGCTTGTCTTAAACATATTTTAAGAACCATAAACTGCCGTTAACCCTCAGATTGGGCTAAGTGCACCTGCACAAAACTGTTATCATGTAAACCACCAAACTATGGGAGGCATTTGTGGCCCGTTCAATTTAAAGTGGCCTATGGCACTTACCGAAAAAGAAATTTGCTATTATTAAATTTGTTGTTTACAAATTACATAGTCTATAAAATCATAAACTATTTACCTTATAAACAGCTATACAGGTAGCAATCTTTAAAGGAAAGAACACTGTAAAACATAAAATATGCAATTGCTTGAATGATGTTGGATGGATCGATAAATTCAAATTTGGAAAAAAAAATCTAAATTGCCCTTGCATTCTTTGATTAATCTATAGATGGTGACATTTGGACACACCTGTAAACAAAACACAATTTTTTTCTGACATCACACCATTTGATCCAAGTCTGCAAATTATATTTTTTTTATGGTTGCAGCAGTGAAAAATATTTGGCAAAAATTAAATAAACAGCACATATTTGGCAATTTAACCATAGTGCCGCTTACACCTATGTATCGTGCATTCAACAAAACATCGATAAAATGATCAATAATATATAGGACACCCGATTCCTAGCATTAATAACATTTCCAATCTTTAAAGATCCAGTAATAGTATTAGTTTCAGACTAAATGAAGTATTTGAGCCCATTTTATAACCTCAGTCAAAAAAAAAAAAATCCTTGAATGCATTGAGGGCTAAACAGGTAGGCTCGCCGAGACCAATACATCTCTGGAAATGACACATTTCCCTGACAATGTTCCACCATTTATCAAGAAGATTGCCACTTTCATTTCATCTCGCTCACCCAGCCTTTCTCACCCCCAACCTGTCTTGCAATATGAACCGTTATAAAATTCACAACCGCTCGTACGTGACCTCCACGTCCGCTGTGAAATATACTCCCTGCTTATTCTCGGCAATAATTCAGCATTAAGCATTGCGGAAGGAGCCATAAAATGTCTGTGGGCGAGGTTGTCCCTCACCTGGGGAGAATGGTCGAGGCTGATGAGCGCTGCGTCCTTCATGCCTGCCAAAAGTGCTGACTTAGTGCCACCACTCACTGTGCTGCCACTCCAATATGGTGATGCATCTTTTTGAGTTTCTTAAAAAAAAGTTAAAAATCTCCTATAATAATTCAGTTTGGACCAAAATAGAGTGAGGCAAATTGGTAAATTTAATCATTAACAATTTTTATCCCCTGGATCAGTAGTTGGAATAAAGCAACCTTCACAGGAGCAAACCATTTAATTTACTGCAGTAATTCACACATATTGCAAGGCAAGTACGATCAAAAAATAGTCTCGTGACAAACAGTAAAATACAGCACAAGTGTTGCAGTGTTCATCAAAGCTAAGACATTCTATTTAATATTATTATAAGTCACTGTGAATTTAAATTTGAACATTAGCATTAAGTTAGGCCACAAATAGGGGGAGGGGTTTTAAATGTACATATTGTAAATATTTTAAAATAAACACAAATACCAAATGAGACCACGCTCAAAGAGTTGCTGTAGGTCATAACTCACACCCAGATGCTCACATGCACTAACTGGTCAGGTAACAGGCAGACAAACGGGCCAGCTTGATGTCACTCTCTGGGCCACGCCCCTTAAAAAAGTCTGTAAAAAAAGAAAAATGTACTTTTTTAACTATAAAAGTAACCTAAATAATTACCTAAAGATATACTGTATTGCTTCCCCTTTTTGTTGTTTTTATTTGTGTCAGATCTTTTTGATTAGGTTCAGTTTGCAACAATAAGATAAACAACAAACAAAAAATACTACTTAAAAGTGCACAAAACTTCCCCCTCTAAAAAAGTCTTTCTGTTCTTTTTATCCATAACATGTGTACACCAAGTATAAGAGAAAATTTAATGAGTTGAAGTTCAGGCAAATGTCTAAAATTTAAAACAGTCCAAATGGAATGGTGGCGATTAAAGGGTTAACAGTTTTTCACTGGGAAAAATTGATTTGCTGTAGGTGTAATTTGAGCCCTTCGAGATCACTGCAGAAAGTGTTGCTAAAGATCTCATAATTTGATAATGACCATTTCTTACTCAAAAAAATCTTAAATTCTAACAGATGTTTTAAAACTAAGTCTACTGTTGAATTGAGTATAATGTCATTTTTTTTTCAGGGTAAAGACTAAAAAATGACATACACTAGCAATGAAATAAGATTTTGGGGTGTAAGAATATTTCAAAAGGTGTCACATTTTTTGGATCCCTGTGAATAATGTACTCGTTAAACATTCAAACCTTCAACTCGGTTAAATTAAAGTCATGTGCCAGCTGGTCAGAGAAGATAACGCTAAATCATTAAGAGACGAATAGGTCATTAAGATGCTTCCTTTGACAGGGAACCCCAGGCATCTTGATAAGTTGTTTCACTAAAGGGTCACAAATGCCTCTGCAAAATATTCAATGCAAACTGTGTAGAATAACGATAGGCACTTTTGCTAGGGATTTGCTCGTACGATTTCAAATGTCTTTGTACCCATGCACTTCTGACAAAATCTTAACCGGCCGTTGCTTGAAGTCTAAAGTCAGTTCATATGAAGGCCAGAAAATGCAAGTGGAGTATTCCATTCTTATTTTGTGCCCGCTTCCGAACAGCTTGAAACTAGGCAAGATGGATTGTGGAAATGACATAATCAATGCGTAAGCTCACAAATCCAGCTGTTTCGACTCGACTTCCAGGCCTTGTGCCCCTTTGCGAAATGCCTGAATCATCCATCAATCCGACAATTGACTTAAAATCTACCGACACGCTATGTTCAGCGGGTTGCTTTCATGCTGTGCTAAATGTATTTTTCTTTTTCATCAAAATCACTGCTTGGGCTTTTCTCATGTTTCTTTTAATAAAAAAAGTATGTTGTTTTTGCCACTTTCTGCTGAGAAATGTATGTTTTTGATTAAATTAATTCGTTTGCTTGGTTCTGTGTTTATTTTATCATAGCACCCACAATGCTGTCGATTTTGAAAAATCAGTCAAAATATTGTTTTTGAAAATATGTTTTAAACATCTGGTATTATATGATTTGACAAGCGAAAAACAAAGCAATGGTGACAAGTAAAAAAAAAAAACAAAAAAAAACATTTGGACAGAAGATGAAACTGAGTTACTTTAATGAGTCGCTTTAGACCATTAAGCAAACAAAACACAAACAAAATGCACAGATATATGGACCTGGTTTGTGACTTAATACGTACACTGTGAGCAGGACTGCTTTTTGGTCGTGTAAATAGTAACACGACAGCAAAGCATATTAAATCTTTGTAAAATGTGGTGTTTTCAATTATTTGTCTTGTCTCATGTCACATCTTGTTTTTAGAGCTAGGCAGCATGGACTCAAGCTCACCCTTTTCATTGAAAAAATTATGTCACCTTTACGTGACTGAATAGAAATCCTAAATTAGCCCGCGAAGTAACAAAATATTGTTTACTTGCATCCTAATTTTTCTCAATTGCTTCTCAATTTTGGTAAAACTCATTAATTATTCATCTTAATTTATTCAAGTAAGCCAAGTGGCATCTGGCCAATATTGATGACCTTGATGAACCCTGAAGAGATCAAAACAGCTGATACCTTAGCTGACACTTGCCAAGGTTAGCCCCTCAGTGTGATAGTGACTTTAGTGATCCAGTCATTTGGGCAGAAATTTGAACTCTGGGCCAAAGTAGTGTACACTTAGGGAACACTTTGCATGTTGAGCTAAGAGTGAAGATATTGTTGTTTCTCAAAATAGTTTCTATTATCATTCCTGCTTTCTGTATCACTTTATATCACTGTATACATTTTCTAAGTGTATTTATTTGTGTGCACATATCTGTTTGCAAATGTAGGGAGTAAAGTTTAAATGTCATCATAAAAATAGACTATAGATACTTAACAAATTGTTGGCATCGCAAAAGGCATGTTTGATTTTTAACGCAGCGGGATGCGCTGTCGGCGTACTTTTACAGTACGCCTTATGCTTCTCGGCATGTTGTTGTTGTTGTTGTAATATTACCGTTTATTGCCTGTTCCCGTATTAAACCTTGGACAGACTTTGGTTTGTGCAACATGTTTGGCTTGAGGCCTTGGCACTTAAAATAGAAGCACGTTGTGTGTTTTATGGCAAAAGAAAAAAAAAACATCAACAAAAAAAAAGATTGTTGCTGAACAGAGAACAATGAAGTGGCATACCTGCATGACAATGAAACAGACCGGCTGTGATGGCTCATTGGGTTAGCGCCGGCGCATGCTTAACATACTCAAAGGGACACATGTAGAGTTGCAGCTGTTAAATATTGAGTTTACACCAAGCTTTTAATCTTTTAGAACTTGTTGGAATCATTGGATGTAAAGCATAGCAAGATGGCACGAAATTCGGAACACCTGCACACAAGACGCACTTGCATCCTTAATTTTGGGGTCAAATTCTAATATTTTCTATGTTACCGTGTATAAGACGGACCAACGCTTTGGCTAAAAACTAGTAAAAACTATAGCAAAATAGAATTAATCTTATTTCCTCAACCCTTCATATTTCTTCTTCAGATTCTTGAGTTCATATCTGTAAATTATACATTGTGGGTTAAGTGTGTTTCAGATTTCCCACATTGTGACCGGTCAGTGAATGCCTCGCCAGTGCAACGTTGAATACGCTCAAAGCAGTTGTTTTTCCACTTCCTTGCGAAGCAGTTCGAGTTCATTTTACCATAAATACAGAAAGTTGAGCAGCATCCGTATTTCACTAAGTTTATGATGGAGTGTATATGCCAAAAGATCACAATTAATAAACCTTTCAGTGTTCTCTAACCGGTGCATTCTTAATTGAATCAGCTGCAGACCATATTTTTTACATGATAATCTCGTTTGTATTAATATTCCTGCGTGCGAACAATGATAGATTTGGATGTTGTTTCTGTCTTTTCGCTTCTTTTATTGAAAATAATGTTGTAATCTTTACGGTATATCTTTTGTGGTTTAAGATGGCATAACTTTATTTATGAGTGTGGTATTGGATCAAATAAACACATAAGTCAAGGTAACAAACTCGAGCTAAAATAAACAAAAGAATAGCGATCAGAAAGTCAATAATCATTCAAGTTAATGTAACTTCAGAAGCATGAGGGACGCATATTCACACGCCTCATCCATTGCAAACGCTGTGTGGAATATGAGCCCTTTTGGCATTGGAAACAGGCAACATTGTAATCTGCAATGCATTAAGCCTCCCACTAACTCAAACAAATTCAGTCTCGCGTCAACACTGTTTGGAAAAAACAGAATGCTTTGCAAAACTTGATCCAATAAGTTCCAAGGCAGAAAAACTCAGCTAAAACACTTATAATGTTGATTTATGACTGATAGATAGTCCTATATCATGTGTATTATTGTGATTGTGGTGTGGAACTTCACTGATTCATTGGAGCGATTAAGTTATGCGACCCAAATATACCATACATCAATATTCGCTTGGGTGTTCTATAAGATTAATAAGGTTTTTGCTGCTTATGTCTCTTTTATTACATTGTTGAGATTTAAGGTCTACACTTGTATTCTAAATGCAACAAATTGGTTAGATGAGTGGTCAATCTGAGCAATTTTGGAATGGTAATAGGAGACTGTAGATTTAACGGTTGTCAAACTTGCCCCTTTAAAGTGAATCAGACAACATAGTTGTCTTTGTCAAAATATCAAAAGAAAAACAGGGAACAGACAAAACACACCAAAATGCTGAAATGCAAGACCGACTCCGAGCTTTTTTTTTTTTTAACACTATCCATCAACAGACGCTAAGATTATTTAAAGACTAGATTGTCAAATAACTGCTCTTTGCAGTTAATCCAGCATACATTCACCATCTAATAAGAATTTTCTCAAATCTAAGTCAAGCCAACAATTTTTCTTTGCAAAGCATAACAAGATGGGATATTATGGGTTAGAGTTGTATGTATTCTGTGAACATGCCAAGAATGTATATGTATGCTTTGATAGCGCAAACGCAGACGAAATGTGGCCGCCGGCTGTTTTCAGAAACAAATCCGAAATGACCGTGTGAGTTCATTGTATGGCAATTTCAGCTTTGGATTTGGGTTGTGCCTTATTCCATTCACAAATATTTAACATACTAAGACAATTCTTGAACCCTGAGGATTACATTTTCTTTTCATTAAAGCACACATTTGTCACTATTAGTTAATTAAACATG
Organism: Hippichthys cyanospilos; assembly: GCF_059441005.1. Classification (NCBI taxonomy): domain Eukaryota; kingdom Metazoa; phylum Chordata; class Actinopteri; order Syngnathiformes; family Syngnathidae; genus Hippichthys; species Hippichthys cyanospilos. The sequence goes on from NC_142374.1 coordinate 14,625,143, forward strand.
CTGAAATCATTACAAGCGCAAATTATATTTTGTTGTTTTGTCGAATCCTCGCACAGCCAAATTTGGTTGCAAAATAGTTAATGTTGCTCAATTGAGTCACAAGAAGTCTTTGCTTTTTTACTTCAAGTCTGATAAAATGTTTTCAAGGTAATATGCAGATAAACACAATGAGTCAAAGAACGCACTTCGCATACTTTTTGTTCAAAGTTTGTAGTCAGTCAAAAGACATTTGTCACGCACCGTCTTTGCACAGCAATTGGTTTTGATTCACTGCAAGTGAGACGGCGCAAGGGAAATTACAACCCACAAGAAGTGTGTCCATATTTAACAGTGGCTGCTAAGCTACCTAAACAAGTAGTCGCCTAGTGTTTTTTCCTGCTAGTTTGTGCATACAATAGTTACCTACATGTGGGAAAGACCTTTCTCATGAAAAAGAGAAGACATGATACTGCTGGTGTGTCTGGCTATACTATAGTTTAAGCTAACAGTTTTCCCCCCCAAAAAAATATCTACCAATTTTAACCGTGCTGGTACATTCAAATGTTTGACGTTCTCAGTCCATAACTATTATTTTCTCTGCTTGTCTTGAATACCAGCCATCTGCTATTTTTTTTTGTGCCTCACAGGTCCAAACATTGGATCGCTTAATAACATTTAATTGTTCTTGCCTTTTACTGTAAAATGCATCCAAAATCTCATGCTGCTTTCAACCTGTAATCTTTCCACTGCCATCCCTCCAATTGGATCTAAACTCTTCCATCACAACAAGAAAATGGCGTGCGGCGCCACAGTGAAAGGGCCATTATTAAATTAATGTAATGTAAAGTTTTTTCACACTCAGGCAAGTTAGGTGAGTTGAATTTGTAGTTTTCTTTTTCTTTTCCTTTTTTTTTTTTTTTTAGGGCAAAATTGAGTTGAGCTAGCAGAATAGAGGTAATTTGTTTATCCTTTTGATCTCCCCTCCTGACAGACTCAAGGTTTACAAACTATATGGTCTTTAATGACTTTAATAAGTGTATTTAAAACAAACACACCTCCTTTTGACCTAAGTGATTTACTTTTCTCGAGCATGTCTTGAACAGGCGTGTATGCTTGTTTTTTCATTCTATGCCACCCATAGTCAAATGCGATATAGCCTGCAGTCAGACATTGGACTGTTGGACCTAGTTTAGAATCTTCTATATTCTGCCTTTAAAACATGCTGAGAAGAAGGGCGGTCGTGTACGTCAGTAAATCAGAAAAAGGTGGTCATTACTTGTTGGGAAACAACTGTCTGGAGCCCATGCACACATACCCCTTGTCTACCTCTACCTTCGGGCTACCATCAACACCGGCCAAGCAAGACAGCTAGCACGCAATCGTGAACGCCTCCAACCAGGCCGAGAGGTACAAACAGTCATACGGGCACAGCTGTAAATAACCTATGTTGGACTCTCAATTCCACTCCTAATCCTGTTGATATAGTGTTTGAGAGTCTTGTTTCTTGTATCATTCGCATGGATAGTCTAACGGCAGTTTGGAGGGCTTCATTTAGAGATGTATGAAAAAAAAAAACTGCTCCAAACCGAGTCGGCTGGTTTTAAATGAGAAATCAAATATATGACTTGGTTCACTGAAACTTTCTTATAAGTGCATCATCTTTTACAGTAAACGTTGAGGGAAACAAGATGAGCTGAGCTGTTGTGACACCCACTTCCTACATGGGAGCAACAACCATTTCAACCACTATAATAAATAATACTACGTCTAATCAATTGGTTTTAAATCCAGCTTTTCTGCATATGGCAAGTTATGAAGGAACCTCTGAAAACTAAAACTATAAAAGTAAATCTGTTTCAGAAACACGTCCTTTTCTCCACCTTCTGTTCTGGGTCAAGGTCTGGTATGTGAACAAAATCAAATTCATGAGCTTTAACTTCATACTTTTAGAATAGTCAGAACAGATTTCTCTTGATTTGACTTGATTTGAATGTGCAGATTCGTGTGTATACATATATATATATATATATATATATATATATATATATATATATATATATATATATATATATATATATATATATATATATATATATATATATATATATATATATATATATATATATATATATATATATATATATACTGAATATAATAGTAATTGGTTATAGAATGTTTAATAAATTGAAGTCGGAGAGAGCGCCCGTAGCCGGCTTTCACTTTTTGATTATTGTCTCAAAGTTCACAAATAAAGCAGATTATGGCAACAGTGCAACCTTGCTTATGAACAAGCAGTTTACAATTAATTTGATGAACAAAATTATTATTTTTAAAGGTTCTAAGTCTAATTACACACTCGTTTTGGTTTCTGAACAAACATAGCATGCCTGCTAATGGCTCAAAACTTTGAACGTTGTGCTTTATTTTGCACCCTCCCACAATTCAATATAAAAGCTACTCCACGTTGTGGAAGCATTTAAGGCTAGCAGCCACAACCCCACCAAACTTGAACATTTCTGTCCCTTTAAAACAGTACCCTTAAGACAAAAACATTGCATGGTGATTTGCTAACAAACGCTATCATTTTAGATTTCACTTTTGTATTTGCGCCTCAAAATGTTTAAAACAAAAAGGTAAATACAATGCTCTGAAGTTAAAACAGATGAATTGAATTTCCAAACATTTCAATAGAAAACTTGACACCAGTTTACAAACGTTTCGCTTTGAAAACCAGTCATGGGGAAAATTTCGTTTTTAACTCGAGGTTTCATTTTCCTAGTTTGAAGCTGACCTAGTGGAATCTGAATTTTTGCAACCTACATCCATCTCAGTGAGGGTTCCTCGCAAACCCACTACACGGCTCTCTAACCAGTCCAACATGCTCATTACCTCAATCACATCAAATTACTGCTTTTTCTCCACACTTTTCTTTCACGCTGCTTCTGTCTGAGTTCCAGATCCCTTCAAGGAAACCCCAAAATAATTACAGAAGAATGAGGATGTTGTCCTCATGGAGTGGTTTCTGTTTTTGCTGGATATGTTTGTTCTTTGCGAGTTATCAATAAATAAACAATGAGCAACTGAGGAAGTGTTAAATTATTCATAAGGAGACCTGAAGAATCACTGTGAAGGATCATAGTAATGTTCTTCATAAAGCCCCATTCTAAGACACTTTTTAGACCCAAGAAGGGCTTTGAGGTGTAACTCATCCAAATAACTTTCACTAATAACTACACCATGGGATACTATTGAGGTTTTCATAACGCTAACACGTGAAGATGCTTATCTGCTTATTCTAGGAAGCCTTGGTGTGATCACATGCTTTTACATACACAGCAACTTTTTTTTTTCCTTGAGTAAATAAGTGAGCAGCTGGTCCTGAATCATCCAGACGTACAGCATCCAGGGACCTGCAATGCTATATTGGGGCACCTGGATAAAGGCCAATGCACCAATTCTCCAGGTACGGTGTTCTAGAAACTGCACACCTCTTACATTTATTTGTAGACAACAAGGGCCATGTTGAGGTTTTAGGCACGCAAGGCATGTTTATTTAAATAGTTTTGACAAAAACAAAAGATCCGACAGTACAAAAATATAACATTGGCTGCCCTTGACATCACAGCCGACATGTTTATAATAAAAGCACGAATTAAACAACACTGGACAAGCCGTACAGGTGCATCTCAATAACATTGTGAAAGCATGATTTATTTGAACAATTCAGTTAAAAAACTGGAACTCATACAGAACTGTAAATTTACAACACAAATATCCCATGATTATTTTTTATGTCGATTCTAGCTGGCAACGAAACAATAAAAAACCCAAATTAATTGACTATTATTTCAAGAAGTTGAATTTATTTTCAACACACAAACTAGAAATGAAAATGGCCTTTGGATGTCTTTAAAGGATCTGCATGAATTTCACTTTTTAAAATAAACTACTGAAACAAATTAGATTTGATACATTATTTTTACAGTAAACCCCCCCACTTGAATTCGTGAATTCACTTATTTGCAATTTTTGGGGACAATCTATATCATGTTTATTCTGAATACAGTTATCCCTCGCTATGTCACGTGTTTTGTGGCTTAACTAAATTGCAAAATGTTCAAAAATATTTGTCGACCGTCATCTATTCATAATACCATAGATGCAGTATTTACAACACTTTACGTCACAGTTTTGCGGCACCTCCTACCCAATTTACGGCAGTAACACTCCCGTGGTTCTGTCTGACATGAAGTCTGAACCAATCTAACACCCTGTTGAGATCTGGCCTTAATCAACCACAAATACTGGCACTTTTACTTAAATTTAACCACTGCTCGTCATTCTGTGTCGATCATCAGTACGGTGGCTGGGAGTTGACGCTTTTTGGGTTGGGGAGAGTTAGCGGCCCTCAACCATGCTCTGGCGCTCTCTATGTTGTGTGTTGTAAAAGAAAATAAAGCTTGTGCCCAAAAGGAGACACATGCCTGCTTAGCCTCCGTACTACAGTTAGGAGACTACTGGGCATGGGGAAGAAATTTAGACAAGGCTTTATTAAACATATTACTTTATACTTTATTTATATGCGTACAATGTCCAAAAGGGGAAAAAAATCCTACTTTGAGGAATTCACTTATTGTGGTGAGGTTCCTGTACCCATCAACTCATACATAAATGAGGGATTACTGAATGTTGAACACTGTTGACGCCTTGGTTCCAATCACAAATGAGAGAAGGAGCTTTATTTTAATGCTGTGGCTTTGACTAAAGGGAAACACGTTTTGTGATCATTTTGTGGCGTTTTGTTTATTTTAAATGACAGGTTTGTGTGAATTTCAATTACTCGCTCATTGTCTATTTGCGGCAGGGTGGTGGTTCACTGTATTGAGGTGTGCCTGCATTTCCTGTACAAGTTATACAAATATTTACAGTCATTCAACATGAATGCATTGTTATCTCCAAGAGGAAACCGTTTTGTCGTGACCACTAATTTGACAGTAGCCCAAAGTCTCCCAATGACCAAAAAACACATAGGTATAACAATTGATGAATACATTGCTGGCTGTTAGGTGGATGTTGTGCCACCTGTGCAGCAAATTTGATTTGCACTACTTTGGTGCTACCAGCAGAGGAGACGTAACTCAGTTCGAACAAGCTGATATCAGCTGTTCAAAATGTGTGTATGTGTGTTCTAGATATGTCTATGTGTGTTATCTATTTTCTATCTATTTTCTAAAATTATATTTTCTGAAACCAAAATCTAAGAACTTGAAAAATGTAATAAAAAGTGGTCCTCATTCTCAAAGCTACCTATTTTAGAATTTGTGGTCATTAACAGTTATTTCTACAGTTTTGTTTTTCATGCAAAATAATTATTGTAATGATGCAATTAAGTTACTGATAACATAGGTGGGAAAAACATCAGAGGGGATGTCTTGCCCACGGCATTCTGTCAGTCAGTCCCCGATGGGCACCCGTCTCGCAGAGGAACGAAGAATTTGCAAAAATGTGTTAAATCCCCATTTAATGGTGACGAAGTGATGATGGAGATGTAGCTAAAATAAAACAATGGACGGACCAAATTACAGTTTGGTTCGGCATATAAAAAATGGTGGATGAATAATGAATGAGAAACCAGCAAAAAATTTGCAAAATGCCCACTTCTGCTGCTAAAACAATGTGGCCAATACACCTAATGAATTTAGGTTACAATGGCAATATGCAGTCGAATGGAATTCTGTTATAAATTGAGCTATGTCGTTATTTGCCTGTTGGTCCACAGCATTTTGTTACTTTTTTACCCTGTTCAAAGGATGGAGCAAAATGTCATGCCTTTTTTCAACTTATATGCAAATTTGTGTTGCTTTTACACCGTTCAAATGGATTTATGTTGTAAACTGAGGACACTCTGTTATTGCCCCTCAAGTTTGTCCACAAAATGTTGCCATGTTCTTCCCACTTCAAGACTTTTGTTTATTTTTTTATTTACAACTTTACGTACCAATTTTGTTGGGGGGTAGGATTCTCGCCATTTATATACATTAGAGTTAATTAATTAAGCAATAGGTAAGCTTTTCGTAACATTTTGCTACAGAGCCTTGAAAATACAAAAAACTGCCTTCTAAGTACTGTTTGCAGTCATCTGTGAACTTTTCCATTTTTGGCCTTCTAGACTCTATGTCCTGCCATTTCTACAGCCTTCTCCATTGTCCACTGTCCACTACAGTTTTCTAGTTCCTATTTCCTTCTCTCTGTGATGCCTCCTGTTCCTACTCTTCTTCATTTCCTGCATGTGCTTCCACTTGCCGACTCCCAAGGCTCGACCGCGGGCCTTCGACGGTCTCTTCTCGAGCCAGAGGGAGTCGCAGTACTCCTCCAGGGAGCCCACAGGGGAGCTCATAAGCCTCAAGTAGTCTTTGTAACGGTGACCGTGTCGTAGCTCCGTCATGGAGTCCTCGCCGACCTTGGGCTTCCGGTCCAGGTGGCCGTGTGGGACCAGTTGCAGCGTGAGTCGGCGGAGCGTGTGTGTGAAGTGTGTGTGCTCCTGAGCTTCGCACTCGAACACGCCAACGTCTGACGTGCGCAGGGAGCGAATCAGGAGGCCTCGATCTGTTTGGATGACGCGGTCATCCAGCCTGACCTGTGAGAAAAAGAAGACTTCATAGTTGAATTTGGCTAGAATTTTAGATTGAAAGTGCATACTTTGTATTTTTTTTTTAATTCTAATCATATTTTTACAATATGGATTTTTTTATATTATAGTTTTTTGTTTTATACCATAATTTCCCTTCATTGTGAAATAGAAACAACTATGGGTTTTATAAATACCGATTGTACTGTAAAAATCAGAAATTAATTAAGGCCTTTTCTCCCTGTTTACATGAGCCGTAATAATTCACATGTAGAATTGTTTTGTACAATTTTCTCTTCAGACATTTATTAAATAGACTACTATTTTGCTATTAAAATCTGTATACTCCAAATTTGTATACTCTCCACTATAACACAGCTCCAGCCAGCCGTCTTTAGAAGTGTACTTGATTACAGATTTTTAATTGTGGTCTTTCACTGATAAGTTTTAATTGTAGGATGGTTTAGTAGCGAGCATGGTTTCTCTCTCTTGTGTTAATTATATCTTTTATGACTTGAGGAGGATATTTGTTGGAAGTCTATCTCATTTCTTGTAATGGATGCATTGAATAGTGATGTAGGAGCGAGTCTGCATTGTGAACAGCGACAATATTCACTAGCAGAAGCTTAGAGCTAGCTAGCTAGCTAGTGCATCAAGCAAAGTTTTTTAGTTTATGTGGTTCTGAAAAACTAAAAAAAAAACCAACCTAAAATCTGTGATTTCCACCTTTGCTATGTGTTTTAACAAGATGTAAAATACTCATTTTGACTTGCAAATTGAAACCACACTCAAGAATTTCTGCTACTCGCTTTTTTGTTGGTTTGTTTTCATCTTGGAGGACAGGAATGCTATCCCAACAAACCTAATCAACTCAGAGTTCAATAAATTTGGCGAATGACACCCATACACCCAGGAGAATAAATAGAAGGAGTTAGTCAAGTCACAAATAAGCATCCAAACTCTATATGCTCGGTTTGTACAAGACAGCAACTTGAACCTGATGAGAAATCCAGGTGTACAAAAAATGGGAATGAACCCCGAAACAGGAAGTGCATTGAATTGGTCAGGGTGTACCGTGTTACTTGTTAGCAGTGTTTTCAGGAATGTCTTTGGCACATGGATAGCTTTTCTCTCTCTCACTCAATCTGTCAACTGAGTTCTACTCTCCTGTCCACAACTCTGACTCATCTTAAATGCCTCGTCCTCTTTTTATGTGGTTTTACCTGAGGCATATTTCACAGTTCTTTTTTCTCCCTCCAGCACTTTTCCACAAACAAACATCTGGGCTGTTTGTGGAGCTGAAATTGTTCCACATGTGACTCGATCTGTTTACACTGTGCCATTGTGTCGACGTCTGAGATTGAGTGACTGCCTCACTGGGCGGTGTGGTATCTTACTGCACATGATGTACTCTCTCTTACAAAGTACGCACTCACCCAACTGGACAAAAAAAAAAAAATACCTCAGACCAATTTAACTATTGACTAAAGAATCAAAACTATTGATCTTTCATTGTAGTTCATATTATTTGTTGTTTTTTAATTAAAATATTCCCAGGTGTTTTTCAACATAACTTTTGCAAACTTTTATGTGTTAAAATCATTCATTTCTGACCAAAAATTTGTTTGCCACACCATTGTAATTATATTGCCATGTAGAAGCACACCATCGTGGTAGTATCCTGCTTTTTTTTTTTTTTTTAAGGTAGCGGATCCATGGATCTCTCCTTTTTTTTCCCTCACTTTTTCATGTCAGCAAGACCCTAGAGGCAACTGCATAACAGACTGAGAGTATGGTACATATATCACCGTCTGGTTACAGCCATTTAAGTCAAAATTGTGTGTTTTTCAGAAGCAATAAAGCACTTTTATAGCAAGGCATTTCATTAAAAGCTCTGCTGGAACAACGGTTAATAGACAGCTTTAACCACCAGAAGAATTTCACATCACTGTATGTTTTAAGTGGGTATTTAACATTGACATGAAACCACATACAGTATTTCATTGGTTGTTTAAGAGGCATTCTTGAGGGAGAGATTTGCACTGTTTTCTGCAATATAAAGCAATTCCCAGGTGTCTCTGACATGTTTTGGTTGAAATACACAAAGGTTAAAGATTTACACCTCGCCTAATATCCACTTGTCACACTTGAGCTCAAATCATTCAATTTTGGGTGGTGCTTCTGCTCTGTGGGTGGTATGTTGAGTGAGCAAGCTCTCATTTTTGTCACCTTAGGTCTTTTTGGATCCAGCTTCTAGCTTAAAAAAAAAAAAAATGGGGCCCCTTGCGACTCCCTCCAAAAGCAGATACTTCCTACCCCTCCGGTCTATATTGTCATCTAGATGTAAAAATCCGATGCCATTTTTGTTTTCCCTGTTGTTAATTATTGTAACGGGCCAACATTCCAGTCTCTTGAGGTGACCACTCACACACCGTAAGCGCAGACAAGTCAGTTCCGCTCACATGGCTAGTGGCAGACTTTTTATGAGGAACAGAACTTGATTAGAGGCAAACAATGACGAAGGAAGAGATGGTAGAATTTGTGCCACATGTGGAAGAGGAAGAAAAGTAGACGAACATTGAGACTGGAGTTAGCATCCCGTGCATACCTGGGGTACCCAAACAATTTTTCCAAGGGCGACATAGAATACAGGAACTATTGAAAGATGAAAGGGCCACCAAATTTCTTTAAAACAGCCAAAAAGCTAAAACAAATCTTTCAATTGCATAGTTTTAACTTCTTTTTTTTTTTTCTTGAACTGTCTTCCTTGGGGAAGATGAGCCCAGGCCCTTCTTCAGTACTTTTTGTCATTAACACAATTGGTCACAACTCACCGCATGGTCTCACACACATGCACACAATGAAAACATCACATTGTGTCCAGGTAAGCAGCAAACACACATTATGATTCCAGCTGTGTTCAGGGGTAATTTAAGAACATGCACACACAGTGGCACACAATGCCCAAACACTTAGCTTTTTTGCTGTGGAGTGGGGGATAAACAGCACAAATGAAGGGCCGGGCTGGTATTAGTGGCCTCTGCAACTGTGTTTTATCCTTATATCCTGAGAGCATGGTGGAATTTCAACAGTACAACGGTGCCTTAATTTATTTTTAAAATGCTCTTATCACTAACAAGTTACGTCTCAAAGTTTTGCCGTTTGAAGGGAATGGAAAATACCACTAGTAATACAATGAACACATTTCTTGACTTTTAAAAGCAATGTTTATTGTCGAGGTTTTGAACGTTAGGCAAAGCACCCTGAATTGAACAGAACTGAACTTGACTTCAGAACAACGTTCTGGGGGTCTGGAGGAAAAGTTGCAGTAGAAAGACTAGTCAAGATGTTACACAGCAAGAGGCTACGGAGAGCAAAATGCAAGTGTACCAAGGCATTTGTGTCTATATTATTTTTGATAGTCTTTCTCCTCGCAGAGGATTAACGGTTCTTGCTGCAATTGTCTTGATACTTTTTTTGAATTGGGACAAGTAAAAATGCCTCGAGCATTTTTTTTTAAAGTACTTGAATTACTCAAGAAAGCGTTTCACCCCAACCTACACATATTTCAGATTGCATACTAAGTTTGTCAATATGAATACATAATCAAAGCTTGAACAAGACATGTTTCTTTGCCTTTGTTTAGGCGTAACATTTTGTCTCTTTATCTGAACTCCGCATTACATACACCCACTCTTTCCTCTCGCAAATCTCCTCCAAAGTTCGATGCGTGACTTCTTAGTTTGATACTGAGAAGATAACGGCCACTGAATGACAAAGCAATTCATCCGAATAACTCCCTGTCATAGTGTGATAAACTGCACATGTTCTTCTGTCCTTGCGGCTCGACACTTTCAAAGCACAAGGCGTTCATGAAAATCAATGATGACTCAATTTCAGGAACTCATGGTTCTCAATCGTGCCCTTTATTACTTTTTTACGGCACTGCGGCCTGCTGGGAGTTCATCTGTAAAAGAAGAGATTGGTATCCCGAGTCTAACTGCTACTTTGTAGGATCTGCTCTATTGTAATTTGTGTTGACATTCAAGACTCTGACCTTTATTAGGTTAGATAAAATGCTTCAACTAAAATGAGATATGGCATTTTTGGGTGCTTTGAAGCATTTATCAATTTCATAAAGTTCTGTGCTGTAACCGGGTGTCTGGGAGTGGCTCATGAAAAATTTGAATCGGAGACTGACCTGCTCCCTATGTTCCGATCCAGTCCTGCGAACAAACCAGCGAATCTGGGCCTGCTGGGATTTGGGGACGCACTCGAGGAACGTCGAGTTGCTCTGCACACCAAAGAGAACTTGCTCCTCCACCCGTCCCAGACCAAAACCTGAATTGAGAGAAATAAAGGTATGTTGTCTTCTAATACAACACCGCCAAATGAGACCAATGAGAATAGTCTACTTACTGTCCTCTGTATCCCAACACTGGCTGGCAGGGTCTCCATACTTGATATCCTGTCTCCTGGCTCTCCTAGTGGAAAGGGAAAACATATTAAAGTATTCAAGTGAAACCTTTGAGTGATGAGGATAAATTGAGTGGATGTGGTAACTAGAGTTGCTGAGGCACTTTCAGTTTCAGCTATTTGAACAGGTCAGGCAGCCAATCACCTCAAAATAATAATAATGCAGTCATAAGAACGTGTATGAAAATGGTATGACATACAGTACAAGTAACTTCATTGAGGAGCCTGGTCATGGAATTAATTTAAGTCACAAATTGAAAAGTAATCAGCAATATCTGTATTCAGGGCGACGTTGTTGCTCTCCTGACCTTAGTCTGTTTGCATTGACCCCCCCTTGTCACCCTAAATCTGCAGACTACACACTCACTGATGTTGTATCATCTTTCAAAGAGCAATGTTGTTTCAGCAAAGGAGAAAAAAAAAAAAAAACACCAAACAGCATCCCTGCCAGCCAATAATATGTAGCTGACCTGCTAGTTTAACTTGCAGGTGATAATTCTTTGCAGCCCACAGTTATTTGGGCTTGCATATATTACAAATACATGTATGTTTTTTTTTTTAAAGAAGCATTAATCTTGTGAAAAAAAAAAAAGCAAATAGGGAAAATCTGTAAGTAGCTAAATCCTACTCTCAAATGTATTTAGAACTGCTTACAGATGCCAGGAGATGGTGGCAAAAAATTTTTATTGTTTAAAAAAAAACTAAATAAAGCAGGTCCTCACCGTTTGGATGCCGGTACATATCTTGAGCACATGTGCCCATCCCAGGCACAGTAGGGGTCTCGGGCCAGGCAGCATTCTGCGCAGGCTTGGCCGTACAGGTGACATCTGCTGAGCGCGAGCTGGGCCACACCCTCATTGGAGCCGACGTACAGCTGTTGCTACATAGCCAAATGCAACACACACAATTCACACTGTCATGTATACTTTACAGCAGCTTTCAGTTTCAGCACAGCACATACAGCGTGTGACTTAGGACAATTCTGATGTCTGAACAGTGTGCAGAATATTAAACCTCAAAAATTGGTAAATAATTGGGCTTGCATATATACCAGTGCATTGCAACGGAGAACCTGTTTTGATTACTATGAATTGTTTTGCATTACTTTTATTGAACTACAAAAATAAAACTAAAATTAAATACAAAACCAATTAAAGTAAAAAAAAAAAAAAAACATTGGCGATTTTGTTGTCCTGTCATCACATACAATTGTCATTTAATTTTGTTTTTTTTCTTGCCAGACATGCAACACAAATATAAAATACTTCTGAAAAATTGTGAGCATGCAGAAATGTATTATCTTAAGCGATTTTTTTTTGTTTTTTTTAGTAATGATACACTTTGGTTCATTTACAGAAATAAACGGAACCCTCTAAAGTTTTAGATGACACAGAATCTGCTTAAAGGTAAAGAGGTTCCTCAACAAAACTTCCACCACCCCCCAGACACGTGTAGGTCAAAATGCAGCCGGAGATTAATGGCGGCTTTGATTAGGGTTGAAGTGTCTCGTGACACCCCTGACCTTTGAGATAATGAGGCGCTAGGTGGTCGAGAGAGCTCGAAACTCACGGGGAGAGAAAAGGGGAGGAAGTCCAATGAGCATGATGAAGAGCGGGGCTTTTACAATCTGAGATTAAACAGGGCCCAGCGGGTTGGGGGCCATGAAAAAAAAAAAACAAATAAAGGAACTTTTTTTGCACCCTTAAAGCAACCAATGATGAAAAATGGTCAAAATGTCAAAAGTACGCTGACAAGAAACATGACACAAAACAGCCTTTAACCGGCGGCTATCTACTAAATTTAAGCTTTGGTTTCCAACCTAAAACATAAAAACTGTCACTTGACTATTTTACAACAGTGTTAATCAACGTGAGGGACATGAAAGAATCACTGTTGAAACACTGTTCGATTGTATTGTACTATAATGTCCAACTCATTTAAAAAAAGTTAATTTTGAAGAAATGTTCGTTTTTAAGCATTGATATTAATTCCACGATTTACTTTACTTCAGTCTCTATTTATGCATATTTTTCCCCTATACTTAAGCACTATGTTAATATAATTTATTAGAGACCAATGAATTCCAATGCGTTACGGCTTTTGTAAAGAGTAAAACATTTTTTTCATCTTCAACTAATTTTCAAATTGCGAGAATCCTTGCACATTACCAGAAAACAATAAATCACACCACATGATTTGGCCTCCAAATAAAAAGCCTTGTTTTATGTATTTATGAAAAAAAAAAATCAATTAGAATAGATATTCCCCCTTCACTCATATAAATAGCACATCACAGAAATATGTTTTTATTATTCATCTGGGGTTTGCGTTAGTATTCCTTGACACGAAACCTTCTTCCTGCAAGTCTTCTTTTTCACAGCATTAACTTGCATAACCTTCCACAAAATAATATTTTTTTTATTTTGTTATAAAATGTAAGTAAACAACTTTAATATGGTTTAAATTATCAAACATTTAATATACTGCGTGACTCACCTGTCTTTCGTACAAGAGTAACACATGTGACATTGGCAAAATATTTGTGACTTGAAAACACAAGTTCCCAACATGTCGATAAATTGTTTTCCCACTTTAATCCCGATTAGAATAAAGAAAAGAGCAAAGCTGTAAAATGGGGGCTGACCTGTTTGGAAGAAATCTCCAGACTGAGAATTGGACTGGGAACCTGTAAACAAAATAATTACGTGATTATAAACATAAATTTTTGGACCGCTTTCTAAAGAAAATTGTTCATAGTTTCACGACACATCTGCACAACAGCTGGCATTGCAATGTCATGTAGTTCACAAAATCACTTTTATGTGTATGCGCGTGTGATTCTCTTGCATCGTACCTGGAACACTTGAAGCTCCTCAAGCACTACTTCCTCCGTGGACCACTTGTCCCTGGTGATGCTCACCACCTTCAGAACTGTGCCAGCATCTGTATCAGACAGTTTAAAGTCACCACTGATATTCTTTTGTTGTGAAATTTCAAATATTTGAGGGAATTTTGTCCAAAAGTCAAGCTTTTTGTTTAAACAAAAGTATTCTTTAAAATAATGTGGCCAATAATTTGACACAAAAGGAATGAAATATCTTTGTTTTGAAAAACATAAAAACAAACAAAAAAAATGCTTAGGCCAAAATTCACATTTGCACAAATCTAATGTAGTTATTTTTAACTCAGAATCCAAGCACTACATAATAAATTTCTTGTGAAAGAAATTTCAAATTCATCTTTATCCTACATCAAACAGGCACATATAATTACAATTTCCTTCCAGTTGTTGTGAAAGAAATGTCTTTTTTTTTTAACCCAAACAACTAACCATTACAACAAGACACTCGAAAGACACTTCTAATAATAATCCAGAATTTAAGTAAAATACTGCTGTTTATTATCAATCACATGTTATGCCATTAATGACACAATCTAGTGCAATCATCACGATATCAATCATTTTAAATCCTCAAGTGCAGGTAAGAGTCTGGTCCAGAGGTGATCAAATCTGGTCCTCGAAAGCCCTATCCAACTTGTTTTCAATGTAAGCCCCGTCCAAGACACCTGATTCATATGAGCTGGATCCTCATCAGACATTTAAAAACTTTCTGATGAGCTCATAATTTGAATCAGGTGCTTTGTAAAGGGTAACACACAAAACACGCACTATAGGGAGCTCTCACTTCATGAACTTGGGCTCCACTGCACGAGTGTGTTAAGGGTCTCCCCTAGTAGTATTAAAAAAAAGACTAAATTAAATGTTTAAACTGTGTAGTACATCTTAATTCTGTTGCATTTAATCTTTAACCGCGTTCAATATTGTTTGATTATAGGCACTACTTGTGTAAAACGTAAACAGTATAAATTGTATCCAGAAGCTATCCCTGTCTGCACAATATAAAACCACTGATGACACACTCTTGGTGTTGCACTACTCCCTAGTGGCCAGTTTGAGAATCAGCACCAGTGGCACACTCACCCGTCCCCAGAAAGAGAACCTCATACTGGCCATCCTCGGCTGAAACTTTGTCCACCACAACCTGTGTGAGGGTGTAATCCACTCGGACTCGCGTGAATACGGGTCGGCCGCCCAGTGGGTAGACGGAACGGAACATGAGCGGGTGGTATCGGATGAAGCTGACCACCTCGTCCGGGAAATCTTTGGTGGTCTTGATGCGAGGGTCGTACGTTTTACTGGGACACTAGGAAAACACACAGTACATTGCATTACTCTGTGTTAAACTGGAAGTACAATAATTTTGTCAGGTATATATATATAGGTTAGGGTCTTAGTTCTACAGACAAAAACAAAAAACAAAAAAACATCCCAATGTCCAAGTACCCAAAAAACATCCACAGTTTTTTTGGTCCCTTAATTTTTCCATCACTTCCTATTATTTTGAATGCCCTCGTTGTGAGGACCTACCCACCGTTCCAGGCCGCGGGTACGGTATCTTCCCCTCATACTCGACCCAGCGGTGGTCCGGACCCTCCTTGTGAGCGTAGGGCCCATTGAACGCGGCCCTTATGTTCGCCATGCTGTACACGCACACGGCTGAACCCCGAAAGATGGCGCTGAAAGTCAGATCACAACAGGAGATCCAAGTTTCACAAATAATAACAATAAAGACGATGGCATGTAGTGTTGATGACAAACAAACCTGGAGGTGGTGAAGACCGCATACACTGTCGGGTTCTTCGGATCCCTGGTAGGAAGAATAAAAATGTCCTCTAAAAGAAAAACGCACAGTTAATGTACTGGAAATTCACCCATGAAAGATTAATAGATACAGTATTTACTTTTTAGTACCATGGTTCTTATTTGTATTTAAGACAAGCGGCTCCCTGAAATTTATTGCTTTCATTACCGTACATGTGATATTATCACACCTTTTCCCACTGAGGCACTATATTAGATTATATTAAAAAGTCAGCCTCAATGCAATTTGCACTGTTTTTATTCCTCTCAGAGGAATGCAAATGGGATTTCGATGAATTAAGAGCGGCCGAGGGTTTGCACCTCTTAAATGTTATCATATCATTTCAAAGAGCTGCTAAAGGGCTGAAAAAGGTGATCCTGACCACTAAAAATCAGGCTTTTCAAAACATTTGAAGTATCAAAGCAGATTAGAAATGTACTTTATTCCAACACAGGAAAGTAGTGAACTTTGGTTCTATCACACAAATTATCCCGGTGAAAATAGAGACCGGTATACATTCTTAGGAGTCACCAGGCCACCTACAGTATAACACTTTTGAGAGCACTAGGCATGGAACGATACCAGATTGTTACAGGATTGAAATTACTGCTCCAAAACATATCATTTTAAAATTTGGGGTTGAATTGCCATTTTTATTTGTTGTGAAATATCCAATTTCTCACATTATAAAACGTTTTATTAAAAAAAAAAAAAAATATATATATATATATATATATATATATATATATATATATATATATATATATATATATATATATATATATATATATATATATATATATATATAATACAACATTTGTTACAATAACAAACATTTACCCTGCTGAATTAATTTACATACTGTATATGTAAAAAAAATCAAAACAAACCTTTAGTGAGCAAATTTTTCTCACCAATAAACATAAACAGGAATTCTTTCAGATTGAACTAGGTCATTTCGTCTAAAATGACAATATTTTGAAAATGATCAAATCATTCATTCTGTCATTTTACATTGACTATTTCCATCACACACGCACACACACAAACAAGCTCCCTCTGTAATAGCAAGCGGATGAGATCATACAACGTCGTACGGCGTTTGGAACGTCACTTTTTGCACCTAGTAATGTCTGACGGCTAGTGGTGACCAATGTTCATGTTGAAAAACACCTGAGAACATTTAGAAAGGCACTTTTTACATTCATTACTAATTTCTGGATCCACCAGAAAAAAACCTCAAATAGCATATTCATCATTGCTTTCTTTTCATATGCTTTCTAAGTTAATCAAATATGCCAAAATTCACCAATTTTAGCAAGTTAGCAAGTTGCTCAGAATTACCCCTGAAAATCTGATCATCGACATCTCATCATTTACTGTTTGGTCTCAACTTTGGTGGACATCTCGATCACAACAGGACTGTGTTGAAAACTTAAAAGGTAATTAGCACAAATGAGCCCCAGTGTCAGAAGCCAGTATTGGAGTCACAATCACGCCGTATATCTTTTAACAAGAAAACAGATTTGAGGGACTTACGTAGCTCATCAAAGTGTGTGTCCACTCCGTCGGGTCCAGGTATAGAACACACAAGTCTGGCCTTGAGGAAGGTGGTCCATTTGTTGGTCAGACTCCTCAGGCCACCCACATCATTCTGAAACAAAACCGTTGTCATCATTCCAACAAAAGCGCAGAAAGACAGCTGGACAAACTCTGGTGCAGCCTTTTTACATGCTAATTAAATTCTCTGAATGCTTCTTAATAGTAACTTTGTTTGTTGTGCTGCTGCTACTAGTCTTACATCCTTGTTCATTTAATAACATCCAGGAGATGAGGCTGGAGCAAGGAAGTGTTGTGTATTGTTAGAGCTAATTAAAAAAGAAAAAAAAAAACAGACATGTCACCAAATGATATTATAACCTAGATTGATAATAGTTGCATTTCCACAAAATACATTTGTGTGTAATGGATTGTATTTGTTTTGTGGCTCTCGGTTTTAGCCCGGACACTGACTGTAACCCAAACAAACCTCCTTGGTGTCGGCCTGCCAACCTTATCTCATGTCATAAATACACCACAAGTTCCCTCCACAAGAATGTTGGGCAGCAATAGAGTTGCGAGCGCTAATAGCTAACTGCCAGGTGGCTGCTTTCATTTGGCCCAGGTCCAGTGCACGCCCAAGGATTTAAATGAATGTTATCAGTCATAAATCCGTTTGGACTCCCCATCCTTCAGTCAATGTTGCTGTAAGATATCAGTTTAAGAGGAAGCAATGCTAAACTGTCAACATGTAATCCCTCCGAAGCAAAGAAATTGCTGATCTATGTGGGAAAATGTTGGACAATTAGCCTTCAGTTGTCTTCAGTTGAAATATTCCAGAAAAGCTAAAGATAACAGTAACAAAGAATGCACAAAATGTGGACATGCATCACTTACAACAAATAACTGGCAATTCATAGGCAAACATTTTGGTATTTTCATATTTAAAAACAGCTCACTGGATGTGTCTTCACTGACCCCGTCCGTACACAGTAGGAATCTCAAACAAGTCAATACACCAAACAGCATTGACTAAGTGAGCACATTACATGAGGTAAAAGGAAGAATTTTATAATTCATTTGACGAACCAAAATCTGAATAGCTATAAAGCTCAGAGGCAAAATTGTAGTGTCACCTTAGCAATGACTTTTGATCAGCATGGCTGTCATAAAAAGACACACAACAAATCACAATTAATTTCATCAGAATAAAAACACAATAATTATTTGGTTTGGTGGCAATTCTAATCATTTTGACCATTTCCAGGTTTCTCTGTTGAGATTTGGCCCGACTACTGACCAACGGATGTCAATAAATGGCTAAAATCTTGGCATTGATTTTTGATTGCTTACCACATAACACTGCTCTAATAACGTATCTCCACAAGATCGGTTTGCCCAAATGTGAGGGTCCCAATCTGAAGAGTATTTTGTTTTTCCAAAATAATCCCTCACTCCAATATTATCCTTTCCTTTTGACTTTCTCTTCTGACTTCTAGCTCTTGACACTGTACATCTGGCAAAATAGAACGGAATTAAAAGCACCCTCTTGAAAACTCTTTCATGCCTCTATAGCTTTACAAAAATCGGCAATCACTTTATATTACTCACGGTTAAAAAAAATTAAAAATAACACATTTGGCAAAACACAACATGGAATATCAAAAATAAAACCACAAGCTGTACTTTAACAACTGATGATGGTCATATACAACTGATGATGGCATATCTGAAACATTTGTTGCTCAAATTTTGCATCCCAACACAAAGCAGAAGTCATGTAACGGCTCATTAAAATGAGAAACTTCCAAATCGAGGCCCCATGGTACAAAAACATCAACAAAAGTCTCAATCACCAAGTAACAAAAGTACTTTGCAAGGATCTCAGTGACCACACCCTGTTTGCTTTTGTGAGTGCCCGCAGAGCACAAGCTGGGTTAAAAACATGATTAACTGCCTCTGACAGCAGCACCAAGTCCCTCTTTCATTGGACTGCAAAACAAGACCTTCTGGAGAAAAGGCCTCCTTGTATGGAGGATAAAGCACATCTAAAGTGGATGACACAGAGATCCTTATCCTATCAGATGACACCAGGAGTTATGGCTCCTTCTCTTCATGTACTGTATGAGAGGATTTTTTATTTCCCATCAAGCACTTTTCTGGCGCTGATGTTTTTCCTCTTCCCCCTTTATCTAGCTTCACTCACCTTACAAACGCGAGCCACGCGGGACAGGACACTTTTGTCGTTGCCTTCCCACGACACCTCTCGAAAGAAAAAGTAGATTTTGTCATCGTCCGGGTTGTAGGTGTCTGCGATGGGGTGTGCCGATATGAACTTTGCCTCTAAAGACACAAGAGGAAAATTTTGGCAAATTTCATTTTCCATAGAAAAAAAATTAAGTCTTGAGTGGTAAATATACAAGGAATTATGTATGTCGTGAGACAAACAAAATCAGTCCTCACAATGTAAAATTGCGCGCAGTATTTTGTCTAATCCTTTAATCTTCACATCTTGACTTTTCATGTCAAAGAGTTGAAAGAAGACACTCGAGAGCTGAAATTTCACCCAGATCATGACATGTCAAAGTTTAACAGGGGTAGGACCACTTAGTTCTTACTCTACCAGGAGTGTACATGCCCTTGGCCAATATACCGCCCATATAGATGAATAGGGGTGAAATGGTATGTCTTCTTTAAAACATTTAAAACATTTTGAATGGGCCAGTCTGAGCCCAGAACCTCCAGCCCTTAATGCAAGAATCAGATGTTACTAATGCGGCGACACCATGTCATTTATCAAACGGGGTTCTTGGGGATGGCAAGTTCAAAGTGTTGCTGTGACATTACGTCAACATTAGCTCAACCGCTGCAAGTTGAGCCAGCAACATCAACATGACTACCCAATTGGAACTGCCTAAAATATGGCTGCTCACATAGAAGGTAATTGATAGTTCTGTGGTTAAAAGATGTTTCTCTGGCATGCGGTCAAAGAGAGTCATCACCAAATAATGAGCTCTGTCCACACACTTTGACTATATATGTATACAGTATATATTGTCTATAGTAGTTGGACAGAGCAAAGAGCAGGAGAGGTATCATTGCGCCAAACTTTTCACCAGCTGTAAAATGTGGAGGCCAAGTGAAAGGATTTCGATATGGGTGACAAAATCTGACGTACAAGTCATCAATCCTTCACACACGAAATTGAAAGCACGTGTACCTCAGAGGACAGTTAAGTCATCACTATTCTCGCCAAATTTGTGGAGATGGCTCTGATGAGAATTAACTTGGCTTTGGAATGTAATGTCAAGCAGAATTTTTTTTTTTTTTGCATTCCCTGAAGGCAGTATCTTCAGTTTGTAACATGTTGTGCTCACTTTTTTTGTGTCAACTTAGAGGTTTGTCGATGTGCAGGGAGGGAGCACCAATGTAATTATGCTCATTAAAAATGGACCAGTGGCAATGCAAGTTAAAAGCGAACCCAATTTTAGGGTGAGAAAGGGGCCACCCAAATGATTTCCGTCAATTTAACTCAACTTTCTTGGTTATGTTACACAAAACGAGACCCTTTTTGGGTTGCTTTGAGCAAAACAAGAGAGAAAATTGGGTCAAATTGACACAAATATTGTGTGGGTCCGATTTCTCCCATAATTGGGTCATTTTTAACCCGACTGTTTATCCTGACTGGAGTGTAACTCACAAGAATCCCCTAGTATAAGTCAGAATTTCATCGCTACAGGGAAATGGAAATTTTACTTAAAACTCTAAATTGTCCATAGGTGTAAAAATGGGTGTAAATTATTTATATGTGCTCCACATTTGGTAGTTGAAAGTGTACCCCTAAGTCAACTAGAATAATGAGGTATAGAAAACGGATGGATATCGTGAGAACAGGTCAATGTGTTGCTGTCTGAATGCGGTTAACAGCATGGTCTTTGTTGCAAACTGTAAATTTCTCACTAGGTATGGCAGCCATGCTCAGTTATGGTGTTCAAGTAAAAAAAAAAAAAGTCACATTAAATGAATAAGCAAGCTCTGTCCTCTGCGCTGGAATGCCAATATCCGTCCAGCAGGCACAGAGGGCCTCTTTGTGTCAGATGTTTTGAGGAGAGAAATGCAATACGTTTCCAATGCAATGTGTGTGTACCATTGATCCAGTAGTCCTCGGATATATCGGTGCGTATATAGTGCTGGTCAGGTGGCGGGCCGAGGGAGCGTGTGAATGTCGTGTCTTTGCCCAAGAAGTCCGAGGCAGTGCCCGCGTACAGATATTGGTCTGTATTGAATGAAGAAATTTCAGTCTGAGATCTTCAAAAGAACCTTATTAAGTTGAGGTATATATATATATATATATATATATATATATATATATATATATATATATATATATATATATATATATATATATATATATATATATAAATTACTGAAATTTTTTCAACACATTGCAATCATATCTTGAGTATAATGTGTCTCAATGTACCTGAAAGAACTGAAGTGAATGGCTGCAATGGATCAAAGGGACATTTTAATCTGCCAGACTCCACTGTAGCAGACAACAGCCGGAACACTCCGTCCTGACAAACAGTGAAACAAAGCGGGATTTAAAAGAAACAATAAATATTAAGGTGTGATTTTGCTGCTTTCTCTTTCGTGATTGCTCTTTAAGGAGCTTTTATTGTTAGGAATGGTGCAAAACTTAGATGTGTTAAACAATTAATTGAATTGGGCCTGAGTTTAGTTCAACAATTCTGGCAGTCCATTAAAAATATCCACCTCGAAGCTTTGTCGGAACCATGTTGGGGCCACCGTTTTCTACACAAACCTTTCTTACAGACTTACGTAGTGTTCCAAAGGTCTCCACTCATGGGGGGATGTCACTTAATTTATTAATTATAAAAAGACTGACAAATAAAAATAATGTTCAATTATTGTAAAGTGGAAAAGGTATAGAACAGCAGTACAGCACTGTTCTATGTGTGTGTGTGTGTGTGTGTGTGTGTGTGCGTGTGTGTGTGCATGTGTATGTGTGTGTATATACACTAAATAATCTTTAGTGGCTCGATTTTGGTGCCTGGTTCCTCCCGACTGAAAAAGGAGGAGCCAAGCAAACAATGCCCAGTGTGCTTGTCAAGAATAGTAACTAATAGGCAGCTCCACTGTAAGGTTTTCTCTTGAAATATTGTTGAAGCATTGTTCGTAAGTGACTTAAAGGACACTGTAACATGTATTGTAAATATAAAATTAGGCATGTCTGAACTTAACGGTGATTATTCAATGGAATCCATAGAATAATTGATTTGAAAAAGATTTGATCTTGACATTTCAGGGATTCACTTTATTTCTCTCACTTGTCTTGAACCAGTGGTTTCAATGAAAGCACAGATGGGATTGAAGGCTCCTGTTCCACAGGCGTAGACATGTGTCAGGTTGTAGTTGTGGAGTACCCTCACAAAGTTGGCGCACTCCTGGCAGGACCGGGCAAAAAACAAACACGAAACAAGGCAATTGTTTGAAAATATCTGGAACAATGCGCCGATCAAAGAGATATTTAGAAGTAGGCAAGCATGCTGTGAGTGACTTACATTCAAATGTTTGCCTGCCAGTTTGCATATTTCCACTCGGTCGCGAGGTGCCGGCCAATGTATCTATTGTGAGACAGCAAGATTATTTTCACATTTACAGTGAGACCGTGCTTCATAAGTGAACCAGTTCAGGAAATTTTCAAGTTACAAGCATTTGCTTGGTCAGTTAGTTCATATTTCAACCCTATTTCACGGTTTTTAAACAGAAAAACAATGTTTATAGATCGTAACTGTATTATCACGGGATAAATCTTGACATAATAAAAGATGACATTCTCCCTCCTGTTGTGGCATAACATTAGTGGAATTTGGTGTTTTTACTGGAGCGTAATACCAATCACCTCCATGTGCAGTTGCAATAAATCAGGCATCGCACAACCTAAGTTTTCCCTCCGGTGCACCTCGCCATGTTCACACATGTGTTATAACAGGCTTATGCGCTTAGTGTGTTGCCTCCCCTTAAAGCCTGCCAAGGGGAGCTATCGCCAAACGTTTTCATCGGGCTCGTATAGGCATGCAAACATACCACCTTCAATGTTAAAACATCTCATGGGTCAAAATGCCGGCGAGGAATTCATACAGAAAAGTGGCCTAAGCCCATGAAAGGACTTAACAGGTATGGAGATCAATAATACCCTTGTTATACTACGTCACGTGGGGATCTTAGAATAGCTTTATAACCACGCACGCCTCTCAAAAAGAAGGTGAAAACACCTGGAATGATCGAAATGTGCTTTAACATCTTTTCGGTAAGTCTCAAGTTACAGAGAGACCTCAAGGTTATGTCTCAAAGTGGTCCCTAAAGGCCTTGCATATGTTACTTGCGGTACTAATCTCCTCAGCATCGGTATCAGTGACTAGAGAGGCAACGCTCGGAGAGCTGGACGAAGAGTTAAAACAACCAGATAAGGATCAAATAAACACGGCCGCTCCACTCGCAGGTCAACCTGGGCGGCATTAACACTCAAACATATGGCAAATGCATGCGTGTGTTTGTGTAGAAGAGTGTGTCAAATGGGTATTTATTGAATGTATGGGATTTTGTGTTTACATATAATAACCCATCGCCGACAGCCGCTTTCAGTCAACTGTTCAAACAATACTGAGAGTGTTTCAGTGAAGCCGTGGACTGTATACACTGGACCTGAAAGCAAGAATCAATCAGTCCAAATGTATTGCATGCTAGGGTTTGAATGTCAGGACATGGTTCGTTAGCTGGCTGTCGTTAACCATGTGTGCTTGTAATAAGCAGATGTTACTAAGAACTCTACAGTGACCCCAAGTGACTCTTTTTTTATGTTAGAAGATTGGACAGATTATAGTATCAGTGCTCCAAAATGCTCCTAAATGGTCACATGTTGAAAATTTTGAGATAATGCATCTTAGGTTACAGGGATGGGACATGATCTTGTACAATAGGATCTTGCAAAATTAGAACATCTTGAAATTTCTTGTCCTTGCACAGCGCGATACTTGTTTTTTCTTTTGGTGGTGTGCTGTGGTGCGCTTTTATGTATTCTGAATAAGTTCCCGCAAGCATGTCATGGTGACAGCTTTGACTCTTTCTTCTGCACAGACGCAATGTTCTGAAATCACATTTGATTGCCAAATCAGGGCGCAAAAAACACTTCATTTCGCTGAGATTTTATTGTAGGCTGCCTGTTGCCAGTGTTTAGTGCAACTTCTGGCATAAATTAGCTGCTAGCTAGCAGCACTCGAGAGCCCTGTGAAGGCATGACAGAGCAGTGGTATTACTTTTGAAAGGCTGTTTATTAGGCGTTAATGACACTGCACACTTTGTTGCTGTCAGCCTAATACAGTTGCAATTCCTACTGATCACTTTTTAATAAACCGGGCTGACTCATATGTGTGTTCTGTTCTGACATCACTTCATCTCATTGACCAAAATGTACCTGGAGTGTAGTCTAAAAGCTCACAGTTTATATTTCAGTATAAACAAATGTTGATTATCAAAAAATAAATAAATACAAGTTGGTCTTTCATTATTAAGTGGAAATGGATTAATTGGTTTGTGTATGTTTGTCTTTTCACCAAGCAATGCACGTTTTTCTTTAATTTTTATTATTATTATTAATGTTTTTTTTTTTTTTTTTTTTAATCTGAATACCCCAAAACAATAGCTGATGCATTAAAGGAGAGATAAAGGATGCTCCTAGGGATGCAAGATTATGGCCAAAATAACAATCACAATTATTTTGGTCAATATTGAAATCACGGTTATTCATCATGTTTGGTCAAACGTGTATTTATTGCCTTTTTTTTTTTTTTAAACAAGCAGTATATAAACAAGGCTTCAGCGCTTGATACTTACAAATAATAAACAAAAATAAATAAAGTAAATAATTAAAACAAATTCACAAGACATAGCAAAAACTTGGCTCACAGGGCAACACTGCTAACTTACTTGCTGAGTGCAAACCAATGAAAAAAAGAAGCCTACTTAGAATCAAGCACATTATTTACTTTTGAGCAAATTTTCATCACTTAGCAGTCAAAATTTAATTTTCGAATTCATTCAAATTTTTTTGCAATTCGGATTTTTCAAAATGGGTCTCAATTTACAGCTATTACTGTATATATTAGGAATCGGGGGAGAAAATGTATGCTATTTCACACAAGTAAATAATCTATTAGGGTGAGAAGAGCTTTTGTCATGCAAACATGTGGGAAACATTGCCTCCTGGTGGTAGGATGACAAAGTACTAGATTTGACTTGTAATTTAAAATTTAAATAAAAGTGCTTGCCTTTATAAATTTTAATATTGGTTCAAAAAAGGCTGGTAAAATATTGGCAGACAAGACAAAGATGAACAAAACTGAAAAACTAGCCTCAATCTCTATGTTTACATTACCATGCTAGAACTTTTAATTCCTTATAGTCTGCTCAATAAAAAGAAAAATAAATGAAAACTAGGAATTTCATATTCGGCCTTATTTATAAATTTTGTCAAAATTTCCTCTCGTTCTTGTGCATTCAAACTTTTGAGACATCCCGTCCCGTGGGATTTGTGTCTCGTCTTTAAGTGGATGTAGAAGTTCTTCCAGCTGTTCCAAACACTTATGCACCATCTTAAACAAACTGTCAACCGCGGAAGATGTTTTGCATAGCTTCTAATGCGAAATCTTGCTGACTGACTAAAACTTTGCTACCAACTTTGCATTCATAAATATTCACGTTCCCTTGCCATTGTGTACCTTTCTGGGACCTTTAGCCAGGTTGTCAGGGTCAAGCAGGTAGATGTGATCCCTGGCTCCCAGCAGAAGACGACCCCTCTCCTCATCCAGCAGCAGGGAGTGTGACAGGAGGCCATCGGAGGGGCCCAAAAACAGAGAAACACTGTTTGCTTGCAGCAGCTCTGCTCAAGATAAATGGCAAAAACAAAGTCAAATGACAGATGTGTTATGTGATGTTGTGTGGTAAAAATGAAACATGTGGACGTGAAGTCTCTACACAAATAATATTTCAGCAAGATATAACTTGGATTCTTTCTCAGCCGAGCAAAATCCCTAAAACAAGCACTGGATTTCCTCCTGTGGAGAGAAACGTGTCTTGGCTTGAATTGAAATGGTCTAATCCTCTGTGGTTCAACACCTTCAGTGAGAAACCGGATCGAAAAAACAAAGATACAATAGCAAAAATTCTACTACCTCAGTGGGTGTGTTTATGGATATCTGCATCAGGGTGTTTTCACAGCCTGTTCATTGACCATGAAGACATCTCTCAAGTCAAGAATTTACATTCCCACTGTGCAGATTGAGCAAAGAAAAGCAAATGCGTCAAGTCATCTGTAGTGTAAACTGATAAGAGGCTAAAACAACTCTGGCTATCTTGACCATCTTGTGTCTGATATCGTTCATTATCCAGCAAGATCTTGCTCTGAAGAGCCAGAAAAAGGAGAAAATTGACAAATTAGACCTGTAGCCTGCTGCCAAGGACCACCAATCAATGTCCTACAAGCGATACAGTTCAGTTCTTACATCGGTGCAGTTGACAACACAGAGTAAACCATGGTCTGGATTGTGTCTCCATTGCGAGCGTTTGTTGGGAGGCATGTCAATAGCTATCTAAACACTGTTATTATGGATAAAGAAAACAATGGAGGAGTTCCAATATTTTCAGCTTTTTTTCTTCGAATGCAGTCATTTGCGCTATTACAAGACAACAATTGTACCTTGGAGAAAACGGCAAGATTTTATGTTGTTCTGCATTCCATTCCCATTGTTGCAACCAATTAATCGTTCTCTGCTGACCAGTTAACAATCCAAGCACCATCCTGTAGATACCAGTACATTGAAACATTTTGGCTAGAAAGGACCTTCATATACAGTAGTAATTTTCACAGACAAGGTTATCTTTTTTTGACATGTGTGCTGATGGACCGGCTTTCTGCAATAAAATAACTCAAAAGGCCTTTTAAAATACAATAGTTTATCATTTAAAAAATATTAATTACAATTTTCCTCCGAGATGGTAATTATGAGCATATAAAATACCTACTAATTTTCATTCTCAACCAGGCTGAAATTGGGTCCACTCCTTCTGACTGGTTAGGATTTGAGTTTTTCTCCTATCCAAGTTATCTAACCACTGTCTCCCAGATGTCCCGGAAAGATTATTTTTAATCGATTTTTCTTTTGGTATATAGTGTCTCAATAATATTTTTTTATTCTTCCTAATATACTCTGAAACAGTCGAGAGTGTAATTGTCAAACGTGTTCAATATTTATTAGAAATCAAAACTGACCTGGGTTAAGTCAGAGACGCCAAAGACGGCCCCATTGAACACACAAGTAGAGGAGCACCTAGTTGTGTTTAGTGTTTTGAGTCAAGTCATCGTTCACAGTGAAAATGAATTATAAGAAAAGAAAAGACTTTACAAGCACTACACAGTTACCAAATATGCAAACATTTACTCTAACTTCTTCTATCGCTTCTTCTTCTACCTCCCTTTCATCTTTATGCTTTCTGGCTGTCTGGATGCCCTTTGGCAACATCCTGCCTCGTTTGAAATTGATATGTGTGCACCCAACTTTAAAATATTCTTTAATAATCAGTTATGTTCTTTTTCAGAGGCATTCCTGAAGAGTTTTACAGGCAATCTGTTCAAGAAACCTCGAATAAAAAAGGGATCAAGGGCAAGATGGTGATGAACAGCAGATGGAATGATGTTCTATGACACAATTTATGAACGTTACCATGGAGATGACTGCTGACTATACTCTGAACTGTTCTGGGTTCTTGACAGCAGTCTGAGGAAAACTCTTGTTTTACAGTGCATCAGTGAAGCATCATGCCTTGGATAAACTCTGGATCAGTTTGTGGGGAGTCCTGTGGGAGTCATTCTAAAAGGATTGACACTGTGATTACCCTCTTGGTGTGAAGGATTGGAGAGGTTAGCAACCTTCAATATTTGAACTTCTCCATCTCATCCACTTCTCACAAGTCGTCTTAATACCTATTCCAAAGCATAAACCCTTGCACACAGAACCACCCCCACTTGTTCATATATTTCACCTCACTCACACACACACACACGCACGCACACACGCACACCTAACACTCAAGGCAAAGAAGAGAGATTAGGCCCACTCGCCCCATCTGCGAACGCTAATCTGTTCTGTAAACATGCAACACAGTGAGTCCTTTTAAATCAGCCTGCTTAGCCGATATTTGTTAGCATGATGCTCACCTTAACCCAAAAAGGGCAGTCAGCAGCCCTTGATTTGGATCTTCTCGAAAAGCGTTCATACACACCAGCTCGAAAAAGACACCAACAAACTGCCTCAAACAGCATTGTTAAACCAAACACTCGTTGCACACCCATTGGCTTTTTTGACTAGTCGGCCAATCAAACGTTTTGACCAAGTCACAATGTGTAAAATCATCCCATTGATCGATGCTCTGGTTTAACCGCTAACTGAAATGAGGACACAGTGCTTAGGCTATAAAACATGCGGTCCTCGACTCCGTTTCAACAGCAGAATTTGTGCATAAGTCAAAACACGCCATATTTAATCATAAAACTATGCAGAGCAAGCAGTCAAGCCATCCAGCTATTTGTTCTCAGTGGTGTATTTCCTCATTAGCGGCAAGAGTGAGCGAGATCCTACAGTGATTGCTTTTGGTGAAAGGCAGATTATACCCTGGACTGGTCCCATGTAATATAAACAATCATTTACATGTTTATTCACAATTATGAACTATTTAAAGTTTTCACTGAACAAAAGAGGCCAAGTGAGAACCAGTATCTCCTAACTTTTAGGTGGATGTGCTAATCGGTAAAGTCATAATCTTTGTCTTCTACCCAGTTTTTTCCCTAGTTGCAGTTGACATTTCTCTAAATGTTTCCACTAAAGGTTTTTCTTATAAACTGTGGCTTTGTTTTTTGGATGATCTTACTGATTTTTGTTTTTGTTTTTAATCCTCTTTGATTTTCATTGTGTCTTGTTTGGGGTCGCCACGACTTGTCATTCCTTTCCTTCTAAGCTTTTGTTGTGCATCTTCTTTTCGAACTACAAATGCACTCTTGTCCACGTTTTTCCATCACTCTGTTTTTTTCTCTTGTTCTATTGCCTTGCAGCTCCATTCTCATCATCCTTTTACCATGATGCTGACTCTCTCACTTGTAGATTTGCCCAAACCATTACCTTCAGTCTGATTTCCAAAACAAGTAATCTTGGCTGTCCTGGTGGACTCAATTTGAGTCTCATCCAACCTGGTCTCTTCAAAAGAGAATCTCAACATCTTCATTTCTGTCACTTCAGTAAATGAAGTGGTAGTACAGGGTTGCCCTTCCCAGCTGGAATCCTCCATATTTGTTTGGGCTTTGGAGAGTTGGCCTGTTTTTCTCCGTCTAACCTCCAGAAGCTCGGCTGCCCGAGTAAAAGCATAGTAACAATAAATATTTCTAATACAACTGGTACACTCAAAAAACAAAACAAGAAACAAACAGTAAGTTTCGATTTGACTGAGTTTGCGTTCATGGGCCTTGAACTATTCATACGCTGCTACGCAACCCGTTTTATCATCTGGCCTTAAAAATGTTGTATGTCATATATACCGATGACCTCCTGTAATCTCAAGTGACTCCTACAAAAAGATAAACCACAACATTTCTAAACTTGGGAAGGCACCTAGTTCAATGTCAGTGAGCAAGGTGCATGTGCAAAGCCGCACGTGGACTGCAAAGCCCACTGACTGGAAAGGGGCACTCATGACCCTACTGGTATCAGACAGTGTCTCTGAACCACGGATGAATCTACTGCTTTGATCACTTTCCCTCACTGAAGCTGAGTTTCCATGGGAAGTTAGCTCCAATGCGATGTTTGAAGAATGTGCAGTGATGAAATGAAGATGCGTCCTCTGATTGGCCAAGATAACCAAACATGGAAGTTTCGTCTACTGTCGCACACTCTAGGTCTAAAAGGGTATTCCCATGAGCACAAAAACAGCTGAGCACATGGAAAACAGAGACAATTGATGCCAAAATACAGAACAGTGTATGTTCAGATACTGACTCCAGCGTAATGGCTTGGGAAGCGTAACATGAAAGATCTACTGCAGTTTTAAAGAAGACCATAACTGCAGAGTAAACACTACAGGGCTCCATCATGAATCCCACAGCTACTTGCATTTTAGTTATGAGCCACTCAGGACATAAATATGGATCTATTTGCAGCCACGTAGGCTTTTTCGTTGCCTGTGACCAGGGGAGCGCTCTGTGGATTGGGTCAGCATAGGTTTACTTTCAAGTTGCTGAGGGGATTTCACTTTATGAGCAAGACTGAGGTTCATGTGTGTAGTTTCTGTCGGTGATACATAGCACGAGCGATAAAGAATACTTTGAAGTCGCAATTGTGCCGAAGTCTGAAATGAATAGTAAGGAAAGCCATCATTTGGCATTACCCTGGTGGCTCAAAGCTAATACCTATGGCGCACACACCAGAAGTAACTGGCTGGTTTTCACTCAATGGACCAAGCCAGACTGACTTGGACCAGGAAATTGAACTTTGTGACAAATACGACTGCTTCTTTCATTCCAGAATATGCTCTCAGCACTTGCTTTTCAGGTGACAAATTACAGAAAAACAAACACAAGGATATTGAACACAGGCCCCTAAAGAAACTTTAGACAAAGTCGTACTGTGTTGGCGAGGCTAGCGCCATTATTTCTTCACCTGTTTGATGTTAGAGGTGCTAATTTTTACAGCTTGGAAATACAATTGTAACATTTTTGCTCAAGAGTGCAAGAAAGTCCAATAATTAGCCTGAGGAGATAAATTAGTATGGAGTTAGACAATGGCCCACTGTGCGTTTACATTATTCACTGTCTTAAAATACTTGTTGTATTGATTGAGCCTTTTTTTAAAATGTTGATGCATGTCTCATTAAAATCATCCCACTGATTCGTTGTAACTAATTAAATACAAAATACAGTGGTGCCTGAAGTTATGAGTTTAATTTGTTCCATGACCACCTGAATTTGTCTTTATTCATTCATATAAATAAAAATGCCAGAATTCAGCCCAGCCTGCTCATAAAACAACAAACTTTGGTGTAGTTTGTTTTCTGATATCAGAAATAATAAAGTACTTGAAATTGGACTAAAAAATAAACATATACATACTGTATTCACAGCTTATTTAAATAGTAAACATAGTGCAGGATAAGTTTAATAAGGAACTAGCAATTTATGTGTCATGATTTCTAACCAGTGATGTATGTGACTTTACCCTCGTGGGCCTTATTGCTATTAATTAGCCTATCTATGGCATTTTGCATTGTGTCCCAGCATTAAGCTAGCGGGTACCAAAATATTGTGCTTGCTTACAAGTACTCACGTTTCATTCTCTGTTTTAAGTTTAGTTTACCAGTAAACTTCAACTGGGAATGGCCCTAAAGAGCTTAAAGGCACTTTTTGGAAGAGTTATTCATTCACAAATCTAGACTGACAACTTTATTTCTCACAAAGGATGCCAAGAACTCAAAATTCTAGTAGTCCAAAGGAAAAACAGTATTTTAGTTTCTCTTTCTTGCAGCATCTGTAGTCGCTTATCATTTACAATCAGAGATTGAAAGACCAAGTATTAAATTATTATTTAATAATAGGGAAACTTTAATAATACACTGAAGTAAAGACTGAATGGTCGTAAAAGGTGGCCACATAAGATGAACTCCCAAAACGATCATACAAATCAGTAGTCTGTCATCTCTTACCTCTCTGGCTGAGTTTGACTCGAGGGACACTTTGTTTGATGCTCACTCCAAGCGGGAGGATGGCCAAGAACATCAATCCCACTAATGGGACTCCTGGATGGGATAGCGCTCTAATCCTGCTGTCTTTGCTGACATAATTGCTGCCAGACATGCAGCGCCGAGCCCCATCTTCATCTGGACTTGGATCACAAGAGCCTCTTTTCTTCATGGCGCGTGGACGGGTCTGATTTCCCCTCTGCGCTGCCCTGGAGAGAGACCAGTGCATAGGATGAAGTCAGGGAGGAGCAATCATAAGAGTGTGTGTGTGTGTGTGTGTGTGTGTGTGTGTGGGGGGGGGGGGGGGGGGGTTCTATTCTGTGTCCAGTGTGCAGGATATGTACACACAATTGTGTTTGTGACCACTGAGTGGTTTCACCATGGAGCCCCTGCAGGCATGTCGCCCTCTTTCCTCCACCATCCTACCTCTCTGCTTTTGGCTTTTGTGTTGCCTTTAAACCTGTTTGCTCTCAACAAAGGTCAACCCCACAAAATAAGTTACAATCTGCGATCAGTCTCTCTCTCCCTCCTGCATCTTCTTTTCACACAGATAACTCTCTTAATTCTTTGCCTAAATGATACTGTACTTGGCAAAAGTTCTGATTGGTTGCCAGTGATGGTGTCAGCTCCTCCTTTATGTCCAGTTAAAAAATGGCAATGTTTTGTATTAGACCGAAATATATTAGAGCACACTCTGGCATGAAGGAGATCTATGTTAGGAGCCATGGGATTTTTTTTTTTTTTTTTTAATAATGATAGAACAAATGGGTAAGAATAATATATATGGAAGATACAGTTCCTGTGATACTTTGAAGTTGGGAGGGATATATTTTAACTTTTTTTTTTTAACCATAATATTTGAAAAAAATCTATAAAAAAGTCAGTACCCTGGATTGAATGCCCTATGATCGTATCTGGACTCTTCAAAGATGAGTAAATGAGTCACAGAATACTAATACCAGAAAAGAAAAGAGCAAATGTTTGGATTACAGTGACATCATTGATAGACATGCTCTCTGTCGCCACTAGAACAATTAGACTGTTTTTCACTCAGCCACCACCCAACACTAAACTTCATATCAGAAGGAGGGATTGGCACCTTTATCTGTATGACAAGATATGCAGTGGCCCATCTTTATTTACAAATCCTAAAAGGCCACAAGGCATTGTACGTCAGCACTTGATCAAACTGGTCTCATCCTATCATCTCAACATGTTCAAAGTTCCCTGGCCTAAAACTGACAATTTCAGTTTTTCTGTTCCAGACTTCTATCATTTTCTACAACCTATGCCGCACTGTGGCTAAGTTTCTGAAAGAAGGCGCATACGCGTGTGCCTCTGTCATATGATACAAGAACAAAGGAAGCCCACAAGCCTGCAAACAACAAAAACAACTAGGAAGTGTCTTTGAAAAGGAAAACAGACCAAGGATTGTGGAAATGATTTGACAACATTGGAAATATAAGACATAGCAGGGCAGTTCTATGCTAGTTGACTTCAATACAGAAAAACATGTTCTGCGTAATGTCAACGATCAACATTTTAAGGCCAGGCATTTTTTTTTTTTTAAACATCATCCAAGTGGATTAGAGTGTTCATTTATTATAATCAAAAATAATAAGACCAACAAATATTTATTCAAAGAATTCTAAATTGTTCACAAATATCTTTTGCCAAATGTTCATACAACAACAATATTGGGCATTGATTTTAAATCTCTTTTAACGTTAAACTTAACAGTCATAGCATTTGCAAAAAAAAAAAAAAAACAGCATTCATAGTTACTATTTATAGTAGGAAATTAAATCGAGAATGTGCCAAAGATAATATATAACCATATACATGCCTATTACATGTCATAATTAAGTAGTTAGAAACTACTATCTAACATGTGCTTGTAAATCGCTCATCCAGCATTCTGCTACTTGTGCCAAACCTTGATTTTACGATTTAGCTGGTTTTCAAATCATTTATTTTTAAAATGACAACTTAATTGAATTACCATATTTTGGGGGAATATAAGGCACACCTAAAATGCTTTAACCTAATCAAATGCTCAATCTTTTCCCCCTTTGTTTCTCATAAACCGATACTCCTTATAATCTGTTGCGCCATGTACATGGAAATTTCTCAAAACAAACCTTCAGTAATTCAGTTTATTGCCTAGCCCCACAATTAAGTCCTTCCATCACTTCCATCACATGGAACCCAAGAAAGGAAGACAAGTCTTTTGAGTTTTTTGAAGGGACAGCCTCCCTCAACGTATCTGTATTGTTGCCAGAGCGACCCATATAATATCATTCAAGCGATACATTTTACATTATACCTCATTCATTAGTTCTGTGAATTTCTGGATCGACCACTCCAACGGCCACCCTCCATAAGAGCAATTGTTTTCCAACTTCAAGGAGGAAGTGATATATTTCAGCAGCAGCTTGCATGTATCGAATTACCAAGTGTAATTACACACCCGTCGGGTTGATCAAACCTGAGTTCCAGCTCATTTCACAGCCATCTGAGCCACTGATTAACCCGACAAACAATGAAGTGCTTCATGAACCTCAAGCGTCCTCCCCCTTTGCCGCTCATCGCTACATCTCCATAATTCCATCTCTTGTAACATAATTAGCCTCTTAATGACCTCGTGAACAACGTCGTGCCAAGCTAATAGCGGTGATGTAGCGCTCATGTCTCAAGTGTTACGAGGAGGCATGCCGCTTCCGCTCGGAAATGTTCTTCTCTGTCTTCATGGGTCAAACTAATTACAAAAGAGATGACATTCTGAGCGCATTCATTCATTCACACCCACAACAGATTACAATGCTTAATGGCATGTTGGTAAGTGTGTCCATTCCCCCACTTGACTATTTATTTTCCACGTCCTGCCTTGTCGCGTGCTGTTTGAAAGATGAGTCCATTACACTGAACAAGGGCTATGATATCAGACACGCTGTAGCAATAAACCAGAGAGGATTAGACCCCGATAAACTAACTCATGTTTAGTTTAGATGACATATTGAGGTACCTTAACACTTACAGGGCTTAGACATTTCAGAGCTGTGCCAAACAGATGGCCGATGAGCATAGTTGTTGCGAAATTATGATACGGACCGAGTATTCATATGAACCCTTTTGCACTTAAAAGATTTTACAATATTTGTTTGGTCTCCACTGAGCCAAAACAAATATCTGTTTTCATTAAAAACGTATCTACGGGCTGGCAACTGCTACTTTGCCAGTCAGAAGCCGAAAATGTGAAAGCAATTCCCTTTGTACTGCTATAAAGATTTCTATTTTCAGGCTTATACGTCATAGAGCATGATGTATGTCTGTCAACTACGTTCAAGCTCCATACAATATCTAAATAACAATTATATACAAGTACAACTATGTTAGACGTGTTACTCTTGAATTAATGACACAACAGTCCACCCTGTGACATGTTTGCTCTTGTTTAATTTCTGCTTCCTTCAACTCGCAACACATCCAGATAATAAGTAGGAATGTTTGTAGGACTTTTAATGAAATGGGATATGAATTACAAAGAGAGTAATATGTAAAAGATGCTCTCACACCAATCGACTGAGTATTCTGAGACTCGGCACCTCAAGGCAGACCCCAACGTAAAAGTGCAATGACTGAGGAGGAAATGTTGGTCAGCTCATTGAAAGGATGTTAGGACCAAGTGCTTTACCATCAACTTAACCTTTGTCCATCTTTGATCCCCCTCACTGACAAAGGTCCCAGATCCGGCTGACTCTTGACTTATTTTGTGAGGTTCGCGTTCTTGCTTTGGTTTTCTCTGGGGACTCTGATCAATATGCAAGTGACTACTTCTGACCTTAACTGAAAACAATGACTAAAGTTCCTTTGGCTACATCACCAAAGGTTAGGTTTTACTAAATCACTTTGAAAGAAAGTTGAAATTATTCCAGCCTGCGGGTGAGAAAGATTAATTGCACGTATGTCGTAAATAGTTTTACAAGGATTGTTGAAAGACTGCCTACAGCTATAGTAGAGGAGGAGTAGCCACTTCAAAAGGGTCAGGCAAGGAACCAGAGATTTTATCACACAGGTATGTAAAGATCTTTATTTCGATGGTATTTTAGTATTGAGTATTTGAGTATCGAAACCTAATGGCTAGCCTGCTATCTAATGTCAATGCTATCCATTTCAATATTGAACGGACCACGTCTGTGTGTATAATCCAAGCAATTGAAGAGGATTTATCCCACAGTAATCTTGATCTAATTCTGAGTTTGCACAAGATCTATTTCTGAATCTATTGAAATCCTCTCCTTGGATTCAGTTCATGGCGCTACATAGAAGAGGGCCTAAATCATAACTCAACCCATTACCCAAAAGTTTGCTCTGCCTTCAAATATCCTGTAGGATTTGTTTACTAGCGTTGCAATCATTGCTTGAGCTTGTGTGACGTCAAGCTCTATACACTCATGTTGCTTTCATTGGGACTGCAACAAGACCTAACTTAATTCTATAATGCCAGTATAATTATAGTGGCGCCCTTGTTGCACAAAGCCTTGCATAAAGGTGCACAAAAAGCCCTGTGATGTAATTTGGCAGGAAAAGACAAAGAATATCCAGTTTGAGAGTCAATAAAAATAGATGAAGAGTGACAGCAGGACTAGAGAAGCACACAGCTCTGTGCCATGCAAGTTAAACAAACTTGAGTGTTTCCTGGCAGCTCTGGCCCGGAGCCCCCCCTGTTGTCTTTGGCAGGACGGCCTGCACATGGGCAGGGGGGGCGACAATAAACAAACCTGACGACATCCGTGACAGATTTAATGCCAGACACCGGCGTGGCGCTGCCTCGTGACGTAGGCCTGGGTGAACTACACCCCACGAATCGCGTTGTCCCCATCCCCAAGCTCTGACTGGGGACTTTTTCCTTTTTCAATGCCAAATCAAAATACGTGATGCACTTTATACGTCTGGCTTTTTCAAACAAGCAATGATTTGTCTTCAACTGAAGCTGGGGGCCACTGACAGTTATGGGTTTCTCTCATTTTGAATTTCGTGTGCACCGTTATTGAGATTTATCTGGAGGATGAAAAGTGTTAAAAACATTCTTAATTTTTTCCAGAGCTGCTGTATATTAAGCAACATTTTTAGCCCCCCTAGCTACAATTTTGTCTTGTTTTTAGTTACTATCGCCAGTGCCAACAATGGTTTTACAACTTTCTCGTTTCCCGCATTATTCTCACTGAAATGACTCCCAGGGAATGGGTAATACATGAGGTTAGCGGTTGCTGCTCAATATATCAGTGTGGTTTACACTATTGGAATTTCAAGACCCACAGAAAAATGTGTTCTGTGACTATATAAGCAGCAAAAGACACAAAAGAAAGACTTGATTCTTCCGTCTGATTAAAAAAGTATTTTTCTAGCTTTTCCCAGTCTTCCATAATGAGCAGTAAAACATAGAGTTAAGTTTCATCAAAAGCAGTAGATTCTGACCAAAAAAGGGAAAAACATATAACATTTCTACTACCTAACATGACATACGGGGTTAATATCATCCGTATGCCATACATTTTTTGTTTAATTGTGAACTGCGTAAACTTGTGTGTTGGCATTTCTATGACACAGATTCCCAAAACCAACCCAAAAGCAGTGCTGATCTAAAATGCAAAAGTTTACAGGGATCTGTTAGTCACTACAGTATAATGGTTCACAAACCAGAATTTCATAGGCAAACTGGGCGAGACTCTTCCAGGCCTATACTTTAACCAATGCACTTGATAAATATTAACATACATAGCAGTCAATGAGTTAAAACGATATACTTTCATGTTTTTTTTAAATTAATATGAAACCAAGTTCAGATGGTCATGTGAAATGGAAAAAATAATCGCCAACCTTTGTTATAACGTGTCACATTTGCCTTCCCCCAGCCGTTGATCCATTCATAATGATCCCAAAGTGCAGTCCAACAATTAGGAGTAGCCAAACTTTTGTGAAGGACGTTTCCCTGTGCAGGTTGTCAAACAGCAGATGGCGGCGAAGCGGTGTGGCCATGGGAATTTTCACACACAGACCACCCCTAATGAGGCAGTTAGCACAACCCAGGTGCCCAGTGGAGGACGCCATTATCAAATCCCTCCATCTTGCCATGACGAGGTGCATTAGCCGAGCTATTTGTCGAGTCCCGGCCACCGAGCAGACGTAACAACCTGGATAATTGTTCCTAACTCTCGAGACGTTCTATGTTTTTCTTGGCAATGGTCAATCACCCTTTTTTTGTTGTTTTCTTTTTGGTAACCTTGCGTTTAAGCAAGCATGGAACTCCCCAGTGAGTTAATGTGAGTTCACATCTCAGTGAAAACACAGGGCCGCCACCAGGCCACACAAATGGTGTTTTCATTCTAAAACTAGACAAAAAAAGCCTTAAATATTTTATTATTTTTTTTTTTTTGCTGTAAATTTGAAGTCCATCTGTCATTAAAGGACAGTTTTGAACATGTTTAAAGGCGGTCTCATCTTTCACACCTTGCTTTCGCGTAACTTGAGATATCGATTAATGCGGGTTAGTACGTCTACAATTATGAGTGAAGAAAATAATATCTGGTCCTTTCAAAAGTTAGAAGACCACATACAACCAGAGCTGCCCTTATTTTTACTGAAGTGATTTATGTTCTCTGGCATAAACATCAAAGCAGCATGCACAATGTCATATAATTGAGTGGTTAACCTCAAACACGTTTTGCGTGCCTGCATCTTTTCGATTACACGGCGTCCCGAATGAAAACTACATCGCCCAAATAGTTACAATGCATGGACATCTCAATGTCAGGATCTTTGAAGTGACCAGCAATGAGATTAGTGTAGCAAAACAAAATGCAGTAGATAAAGTCATAGAGGAGAAACTGCAACAGGTCTCATTGCCATCAGGGAAGTTTGAATTTCCCAAGCTGTTTGATTTCTATTAAAAGCAATGAATCATAATTCTGCAGGCACTTTTGATCATGAATTGATTTTACTGTTTTATGAAGCGGAGTCACGGTGTTGCACATCACTTATTTCATTACATCACTTTGGAGAGAAAAAAATGACTTCACAAGACAATCTGTTTCCAAAATCAAAGAATGCCCTCATGGGAGGATGTTCCAGTAGAATTCTTTCTGTTTTGGAAGGCAAAATGAAATCTCTAGGCAGCACCAAAGAATACGGATAGAATTCCTAACCTCCAAGCTCTGACCAGTCTGCAGTTCACGTCTCATAGTTTTTTTTTGACATCCTAAATTCTTTTAAAAGTTGGAGAGACTCCCACTCTTCTACCTTACACTGACCACACACATACGCATTTGGAAAGGTTTAAAATTTATGATAGTTGTCTCTGTCCATTTTCCAAGCTGATTGGGGAGATGACATCACTTTTAACACATCTCATACTACAGCATAACATCCCAGCATAATCTTTAAGACACCTGACAGTCTGGTCTTTGCTAACTTTTATGGTCATCTCTTGAGGGAAAATGCCCAAGTTTAGCCCGATCGTAGCCATTTGCGCATTCCTTCTTAATGATATAAAATCAA
Organism: Hippichthys cyanospilos; assembly: GCF_059441005.1. Lineage (NCBI taxonomy): Eukaryota > Metazoa > Chordata > Actinopteri > Syngnathiformes > Syngnathidae > Hippichthys > Hippichthys cyanospilos. Next base: position 14,664,884 of record NC_142374.1, read on the forward strand.
GAATATTGAACAGGTTTAACACTATTTACACCTTATACTATACCTTTTTGTTGGGGGGGGGGGGGTGCAACCATGTCTCCAGATGAGCTAAAACTATGGTCAGCCAATAGAGCTCAGAACCACAAGTAAGTAGAATGCATGCTAATCGGCGTCAGCAATATAAGCTTCCGATTAAAAGTGGCTCCAAAATGTCACTTAGCAACTCCAGCATGAGCTCAAAACCATGCAACATACCTTTACAATGGATTAATCGGGTACTGTAACTTAATTATATTGCTTTAATCACTGAGAATGTAAGGAGAGCAAGGTAAACATCTTCGCTTGGCCACGTTGGTCACCGGGAGCGAGAATGAATACCATAATGTCAGCATGCACACCAGCAATGTACAGTTAAAAATAAGAACAACAAAAATATTTTTAACCTAATGATAACAGAAGTGCTTTTGGTGAAACTAATAGTACATGATATATAACCTGTTAGATTTGAATGTTAGCATGAACAATCTCATTGCGTATCATGTGACATTTTAATCCATAACTCTTTGCGGGTTTGATATGAAAGCGATACAGTGTCGGTTAGGTCAGCATTTGCGGGCTCGAATAGAAATATGCAAGGTTACCAGATCTGGTGTTTATCACTCCAAACGCGACCAACCCAAAGTGGAAACAAAGTTGTATTGAAAACACAGACGCGGCCGCGTAATCGAGACGCTGATGAAAATGCCAAAAGCCTTTGTCGATACGGGACAACAAAATAAGTAACTCTACACATGGCGGCTAGGCCGTGACCCCGGCCGCGCCACGCTGAATTTCTATGAGTGTGCATGTACGAGCATATGTGCGAAACCTAATCCTGTCCTGAGGTGAGCAGATGGGAGCAGCAGGGCATGAAAGTGCTACGTATGTGACAGCTCTAAGTGCTCTCACTTATCGGTCTATAGACAATACAAGTATCATCGTCTTCTATTGTCCGTTTGGTCCTAGGCCATGAGCACAATGGATATTTTTTTTTTTTAGAGAGTTGGCAAACTATATTTTAAAAGTTGAGGGTTGGAACTGTTTGGAAACAGAAATGATTACTTTTGCATGGAGAGAGTTGTCCACTACATAAGAAAAGGTAGTAATGACTGTATTACTTCACATTAAAGCGATAGTCTACATATTTAGCCATTTTCAGCACTAAAAAGCTCATTTGATTTGATAACTACATTCTTTTTCCTGCACATTAAATACATTTTAAAACGCATTTTCTCCCTTGCTGTCAACTGAAAATGATATTACTTGTGCTCAAGGCTTGGTAATGATCAATCGCAGCTCACCTGTTGGTCAATTGATGTTTGCAAGTTGAGCTTTGATTGGTCATTACCTGAGACTTAAGCACTATGTCATTTTCAGTAAACAGGAAGAGGCAAAAAAAATTTTTAAATTGACAATAAACAATTTTCTGCTGAAAATGGCTAAATCAGTGGACTGTCACTTTAAGGCTGGGGTGTCTAGGTTTCTTTCACTGACACTCTTGATTCAAATGATCAGGGTTGATATCATTCTTCTAATGAGCTGAATATTCGAATCAGGTGTGTCGGGGAAAGAAACCATCAAAGAAGACCAGGTTTGGACACCCTTGCTCTAAGGGAAACAAACCAGTAAAAAAATATCAAACTTTATTCATCTTCAATTCAACATCTATACAGAAATCACAACTGATTATAAAAAATGCATTGTCAAGTTTTACAAAAATGAAAGTATTTTAGGTGCGCCTTAAAAAAAATACCTGGAAACAGGTAATGATAGAGACATGAAACATAGACATTAACTATCATTACAGTGCTGCACGATACGTGGACATGTTTTCACCAGGGCAGACTTGTTTTGACCCCAGTTGAGTGATGGGAAAAAACGTTTTTTTTTTTCCTCACATGGCCTCAGAAAGGTGCATCCTGAACTATGATTTCCACAGGCCAGACCAAGGCAGACAGAATGTCTGCCTTCCAGCAATTGGCACCTCATCACTGTGGACTCTGCAAACTTCGCAATTGCGTTGCATGTGCCCTCTGTACAAGGAGGCTGGACTTTTGAGACATAAAAAATAAATAAATACAGCACTGCTGTAGGCCAAACCGGGAAAACTTGATCACTTATGACAAGAGCCAGCTCCTCTTTCTCATTCCAGAACTCTAATAGAAAGTGGATTAGGACAGAGCACGTTGTTACCTGTCAACACGTCCTCATTTTAGACTATGCGGGCGCCATGCAGGGACGACCCGGCAATGATGTCATTTTCGGAGTCGTCTTTCTCTTGGCAACTTGTCAAGAACCTCAAACGTATCTTGAGAAATTCACATTCTGTATTCCTTTGACAGTCTCCAACCTTTACCCCGCCCCCACCGTCCTCAAGCTTCTTTAAGGGAGTTACAGAAAAGACCCAAAACGGGTGGAGAGCGGGGCCTTCAGACAAAAGCCACGCAACTGTTTCTCATTTGCTTTTGTGCACAACTGCACAGGGAATATTCAACGCTCGTTCCCTGCAAAGTGAATTGTTTGACACACTCTGTATTTGGGGGCGGATGCGCGTGGTAAAAATCTTCGAAGTCAGAAGCGCTGCGCTGCACGCTCGTTAAAATAAAAATCTAAACGTGCTGTCACTTGAAAATCCAAGATTCAAGATGTTTATTGTCATGAGCATAGTAAAAAAAAGACAGGCAATGAAATCTGTACTTCCCGTTTACGAGGATAGAGAAGGTAAATAAAACTTACTCCTCACATATTTCTATACATAACTCCCAGCTATATGTAAAATATGGACGTGCCACAGCAGACTGGATTTGCACTACAGGCAGGAGCATAGCCAGCAATTTTTCTATGGGGTGACCAGGAAGTCACAACATCTCAGTGAAGGGTGGCCAGGGGTGTTATGTATAGTCAAGATTGAATGAACCATAATAATTAATGGTTTTACATTCTAAAAAATATGTAAATAATCAATAAAAAATAAATAAATAAATACAAACAATCAGGTTTCAAGTGGTCTAAGAAAACTGCATGCATGTAAAAAAGACAGGAAAACCACAGATAATCCAAATTTTCCAAAAGGTGTTTGCCTGGCCAGAAAGGGAAAAGGGGTGGTCATAGCCAGCCCTGGCCACCGCGAAACTCCGCCCCCGGCTGCAAGTCCAAGTGCCCAATTCGGAGTTTAATTCCTCCATCCGGTTGTTTTTCATGGATATTTAAATTGGCATGCTATATATCTGATACCAGGCAGTGACAAATAACAACACAGAATAATGCAGATATTAAATGCTGCCTGGTGTTTACTTGCCTAGACTGACTTCCATCTTTCCATCCATTTTCTATATCCGCTTATTTTCACTAAGGTCACAGGCTTTCTGGTGCCTATCCCAGCTGTCTATGGGCAGTAGGCAGGAGACATCCGAAATGGTTGTCAGCCAATTGCAGCGCACAGAGGGAGGAACAACTATTCACGCACCCAATCACTCCTAATGACAATTTAGAGTGTGCAATATGCATGTTTCGAAGTGTGGGATAAAGCGGAAAACATGGTAAAGTATCAAGAACTCACGCCGGCTTGGGGAAAACATGCAAACTCCACACAGGAAGGCCAAAGCGAGATGGATTTGAACTCGGGACTCTGAACTGTGGAGCGGACGTGCTAACCACTCTTCCACCGAGCCGCCCTCTAGGCTGACTTTGCCATATTAATTTAAACGAGGGTGACATCCATATCATGCCACTTTTGCCATCTCTAGCTATGGTTCTGATTCATTAAAAGGCAACGCTCACATTTGGCATATTTACATCATCATAAATAATAAATATTTTCTCTGTAAATTTGGTTTGGTTTACGCTGCTCTCCTATTGACTGGCATACTAAAGCACTAAGCAAGTTAAGAGACCGTGGTTGTTTTCAACATATACGAATTCCTGCATCCCCATGTTTTCTCACGCTACTCTTCTTCTTCATCACTTTAGATTAAAAATGGCACCCTCTAGTGGATTACTTCCTGAACCTGAACACAGCTGACGAAGTTATTATGTAGTATGTTATTGAGCAATAAATGTAACTAGTGCTTGACGAACGTCTCTCTTGCAACACCAACACCCAATGTGTAGTTTATGCAACAGGCTACAACTGACTTAATGAGCTTTACTAAATGTTAAAATATTTGTTTCAATTGCGGTTTAATAGTGTTGAGAAACTCCATACCACACTTTCAAACGTAAATAAGCTCAGAAAAACATTAATAGAGCATAGTATTATATCTCGGTTATAAATGTCAAATGAGGGGCACATAAAACACATTTTTAACATATTTAGCATGAAAAAAAAGTTATATTTGGGATAAAAAGAAAATGGACATTATTATGGAAAACACAGAATATATGAGAGAACAGAGTATTTGAGGTCTGGATTACAAAATACATTTGTGACATTTGAAACACAAAGAAAGGCTGATTTTGTTGTTTGTTGAAAAGAAAGTAATAAAAAGTCTCCACAAACACCAGTCACAGTTTGTAAAATGCTTCAAGAAGTTCCAAACATTCATTTGGGTCTTATACAGTACTGATATTGCGAGTTTGTGCAATAATGTGGAAAAAAAAAAACAAGAAGATGCAGTAAAACGTGTTGATTTTTACCACTGCACATACAATAGAATGACATCAAGTTTGCATCTTACCTGCACTCAACTTTGCCTCTCTCACACGCGACGCATGCCCATCCGTGCCGCACCTGAATGTGCTGCCGCTCTGCTTGTTCTCCTCAAGCGCAAGCTAAAAGTCAAGCTTGAAAAAATGAAAAAAAGAGACAGCAACGACCAGACTCTCGTTCCCTTAACTCCAAACACACGCAAGTGATCCAGTCTCACACGGTGAGCGCTTTTCCCCAAAATGTGTCCACTCCCCTTGAATCCAGCGCTCTTGAACTCTCAATGCACTCCTATCGTGTGTTTGCGTGTGTGTGCGTGTGTTTGTGTGCGTGTGTGTTGGGCTGCAGGCTCGCCCCTAGGGGGACAGACCTCTCACTTCTAATTGGGGCCCTCTACTCAGTGGGGAGGGCCCTTCAGCATCTGCGTGTCTCTAGATAGATGGATTGATAAATTTCCAAGGGTGCCTTGACTTATTGAAATGAATGCAAATGCCATTTATGTGCTCGAGTTCCACAAAACCCAGAAAAGATTTCATGAGAATTTTTAGTCAGGAAAACAAGCTTCAAGATGGGCTGAGGCTCAATCGTTTTTCTGGTCTTGCAGGACTCGATTTTTTTCCTCTCTAGTCTCACGTTGTTTTGAGGAATGATTTGATGAATTCTCGCAACTTCATTGAAGTCTCACTATCATCACTGTGTTTTATGAAGTCTTGTGAGATTTGTTCTAGTCACATGATTTGCTTGGTTTTCACAACATTAGATGCAAATTTTAAGATCTTTAAGATCTCCTAAGATTTGCTGTGTTTTCACGAGATTTATTTTTTCATATATTCTCTCAACTTTCCTTGAGGTTTTACAAGGTTTTCTGTTGTTTAGAACTATATTTGATGGTCTTACTTTATTTGCTGGAACATCACGAATATTTAATGAAGTCTCATGAGTAACAGTATTTGCGTGAGTCTCACAAGATTAGATGCAAACCCAAGATCTTTTGAATTCTCATAAGAATTGCTGTTTTGTAAGATTTTTTTTTTATCCTCACAACTTTTTCTTCACAAGATTTTCTGTCATTGAACGTGCCTGAAATTTTAGAAGTCTCATGAGATTTAAACTCTCACATAATTTGTTTGATTTTCATAATATTTGATGCACATTTCAAGATTTTTCAGTCACACAAGGTTTTTGTTTTCCCAATATTTTTTATTTGAAGTCTTACAAGATTTACTCCAACTTCAGTAATATTTTATCAGGTGTGATGAGATTTGTTGAAGTCACTCAAGAGTTCTTTAGGTTTTGCATGATTTAATGCAAATTCCAAGATCACTTGAAGTCTCATAAGATTTGTTGTGTTTTCACAAGATTATTTTGATAATCGCAAAACATCCTTTGAAGTTTTAAAATATTCTCTGTTTTTTTTTTTTGCTGGTACTTCTCAGATATGTTATGAAGTCTCATGACATTTGTTGAAGTCTCAGCATCTTGTTAAATTTCACAAGACTTTTTTTCAATTTCACGCAAGTCTTTGAAGGCTTATGAGATATTCTGATGTCTCACAAGTTTCATGCATTCTATAGAACTCTTGAAGTCTCATAAGATGTTCTGCATTTTCACAGGATTTTTTAAAATATATAATATTTTCACTTTGAAGTTTTACGAGATTGTTTAAATTGTTTTTAAGACTGTTCTGAAGTTTCATGAGATTTTTATTTATTTTTTGGTGACAATGACCCTTTAAGAGAAGTTTTTTTTTTTTTTTAACTTCTGACACTTCTGTCAGGAAAACATCAAATAGAACTACAACTAAGGTTGTTCCACTGTGTTTTGGGTACTGTGAAAAGCTGAATGAGTTAGCGATCAAAAAAGAAACCCCCTGAGGCATTAGTCTCCACTTTTCCGAACTGCCAGTAGAGACACAAACCAGTATGACGCTATTCCTCTTGCCAGTTTCCTATTTCAAAGGCAAGTGGAACACAGCAATATTATGGATATGATCTTTGTGGATCGTATTTTCCGAATTACTCATTGAATGATCGCAGCCCCAGTTGAGGATGAAGCAGATGTGGCAGTCCAGGCCAACTCTGATTTAGCTATGGAGAAGACAGCAAGAAAAATATGATTTAGTCAAATTATCTGCTTAGATAGGTTACTTTGATTCAACTATAGTCATAAGTCAGCTTTGTTACACGGCGACAAAGGGAGACAAACTATAATGTAATTTCAATTTCAATTTTGAAAATATCAATCAAAAATGACAATTTGCTTGATAAAAGTTGGGTATGTGTCTGTGTAGAATTTTAGTTATCCAAGTGAACACTCCTCAAAGGTTAAAACAAGGGAATGGAAATCTTTTTATTTTTTGAGTGGGTTGTGTAGCTTCCTGTTTTTCAAAATCATTCAGAATTTTCTTGTTTGGGAAGTTACTTATTTACTGTTACTGGATTTGGGTAATTTATCCAATTTATCCATCCATTCATCCGTCTTTAATGCCACTTATTAACGTATTTTTTTTTTTTTTTTTACTAAATAGCTCAGTAATGAAGGGACGTGACATATAGTTGCTATTCTCCTTTCTAGTTCATCTACTGTCTGTAGTTTTGGTGCTGCTTGACCTCAATCAAGTGAACTGATACATGTTTCATGTATGCAAAAAAGTCACTTTGAAATTTCAGGATTATAATAACCTATATTTTACCCAACTATTATACTGTATATTTGAGTAGATGTCAGAGCCGATTTAAAAACATCTTCGTTTATTACAGTTTATTCTCATAGCTTTCCATGTGGAGTTTTCAACATCTTGCAATCTTAACGACGCCTCTCTATCTCCCTGGGAAACCGTCTTTTTCCTTCTCCACCCAGGACGACTTGGCCTCACATTTACCAGACAGGAGTGTGCGGCCTTTGTCCCCAGTCTGATTTCTAAATAAACTTTGATTTCTTTGGCCCGCCTGCCCACATGCACGCACACAGAGACTGAAGAGAATTTTTTTTTTTTCCCCCCACAATTTGGCACAAGTTGGGGAAGTTTCAAAGAGCAAATTACACACAGGGGTGCTGTTTATAGTAAGCTGTAGGTTCAGAGTTCATTGCTTTTAGGATGCCTGACAATTCATTTAGAAGTGGGAAGAAGCCATTGCGGTTGTGGTCGTTTTAAGGTTGTGCTACCTTGGTGGAAGAGGTTATGGGTTAATGGGTTAAAACAGAGCCCTCCCTCCTTGCTGAGAGATTTAGCCAGGGTGTGTACTTCCCCATGGAACAACACACACACGCAATAAATCTGCTAGTGATGAACAGCATGGATGACACATATTCAGGCAGGGAAATAAAGTGGGTTTGTCCAGCATTCCCTGTTAGTGTATTGCCTGGATGGGTGCCACTGTGCACCTTCACAGCACAAAGAAATCCTTGAAACACACTAGTTAAACATTTTTACATTAGGTTACACATCATTACGTTACTATTATCTCTGAAGCGTAAAGATTAAATATTGTGATTATTTAGGCCTTTGAAATGTACCCATTCAATACTGTTTACTGCTGTGGTACTATATGCTGCATATCTAATACATTTTTGAACAGTGGTCAAATACATTTTGGGGTAAGGGTCTGACTGTGAAATTCAGGTTTTGTAATGACTTGCAACTCTCAGAAATCTTTTGCATCACTTTGTGTTCGAGTTCCGCAAAGCTTTGGAGTAGAAGATATAAATTAGTTAGAATCTGATTATCACATTCATTATGACAAAGCAAGTTGTTTGTCGAATGAGTTAGGCGCCTCATGCTGGAGAAAAGAAAGAAAATCCAACTTTGGGCACAGCTAGGTCTTCCTGTGTTGAAAGCAATTGTCAGGAATTGTCTGATTGCAGGAAGCTGTATTGCTATGGGAAAGCACACATAGTATGTTCATCTACACTGGGTTGTGTATAAAAGGCACAAGTAGATGAAAACCAGATGTCCCAGCACAGATAAATTTAATTTAGCAGGGTTTTTGTGTAAAAAGATAATAAGGCTCATGCCTCGGATCTCATTATATTGTTCGGGTGTTGTAATGTTGTGGTTGCTGTTGTAAATTAATTGAGAGATGCTGTAGATCTCAGGGAGACTTGTTCCGAGAGCAGCTGTCAACTTGTTTAAAAATCCCGAGTGAAGTTCTGTGACAGCCCAGCGAGGGGTTCTTTCATCCAATTAAGCCTTGGAGGGCTTCATCCAAAGTAAAAAAATAAAGGAAAAAACTGCTGATCTTCTGTTTTTTGTCTGGCATGCCATTAAGAAAACGTTACATCTTTTTTTTTTTTTTATAGTTTAAAACAGATCCCAGGTGTTTTTAATAGCATGTTTGTATGTTTTCCTCAAACTACCTCAAAGGCAAAAAGTTTAAAGCTCACTTTTTCCCTCTTGCTCTAGCCTCAATGAAATGAAATTGTTTAAGAGTGGCTCATGTAAATTTTTTGATTGTATTTATTAAGTATGCATTACATCTATGCTCAAAAAATACATTCAATTTCATGCTGCATTTATAGATTTTCTTTCCTTGGGAATCAAATGGTATTGTTCATTTAAAGCATAGGTCTCGAACGCCAGTCCTAAAGGGCCGCAATCCTGTATGTTGTTGATTCTTCTCTGTTAAACACACCTGATTCAAATGATTAACATAACTTTCAAGATCCTGCAGAGTTTGCTGATGATGTAATCATTTGAATTAGGTGTACTTGACAAAGAAGAATCGAAAACATGCAGGATTGCGTCCCTCGAGGACTGGAGTTTGAGACCTATTTAAAGTGTACCTGTGGTGCTATATATATATATATATATATATATATATATATATATATATATATATATATATATATATATATGTACAGTCGGCCCCCAGTTTACGAACACCCTCTTTTACGAACATTTCGACTTTCGAGCGTGGACCGCGGAGTTTTTTTGTCCCCCACTTACGCACAAACCTTCCGTCTTACGAACAATACGACGTGCCGGCCATTATATTCGTACATTTATTTTCGCTTTGCTAAAATCAGAAGTTGACGCTCATCACAGTAACGTACAACGCTATTGCTCTTAAAATGTCACAGTCACTGTCTCAGTCACGGTGTCAGTCACGGAGTCAGTCACGGAGATGCCAATATGATATTGGTCGATTAAGGTCACAGTACCGGTCTCACTCACGGAGATGCTATTGGCCGGCATCACATCAATCACAGAAATGCCGATATGCTATTGGCCGAACGCCTTTATCTAGCTTGATGGCACAGCTGGTCGGGACGGAAGGAAGGCGAGAAAATGAGTCAAAAACAGAAGGAAGGAATGTTACGACTTTGCAAACTTTATCTGTTAGACACGGCTTCTAAAATTGCTAGTGGCGGTAAAGGAAGAAGTTAGAGGATGATGACAATAGAAACGAAGCAGGAGATAATAAAAAAAAAATACGAAGGAGGCGCACGCATGGTTAACCTTGCTCGTGAGTATGGCCGTAACTGCTCGGCAATCTTCTAAGGGCAAGAATTTCCTTGCCAGGGTATGGACCTCGATCAACAACAAAATTGAGAGGCTTCTTCTATTATGGATTAAAGAGAAGGAAATCGCCGGTGATATGTTCTAGTTTGAGAAAAGTTCCCGTTTAAGAAAATAAATAAATAAATTCTGCGGGTTGGTCTCTATAATATATATATTATAAACACACTATAGGTCTATTCATTATGAAGATACTATATATATATATATATATATATATATATATATATATATATATATATATATATATATATATATATATATATATATATATATATATATATATATAAACTGCATCCAAATTTTTGTTTCACTGTTTTTATAATTGCAAACTTATAAAAGCTATTTCTCGAGACAACGTGCACACAGCAATACTTGCCAGCAGGGGGCAGAGATGTGATGGCCTCCCGGACTGCTGATCCTTCTTTCTATTGTCTCCCATTCAATGCATGTCATTTTCATGGTCAGATTCTAACTAATCTGAGCTGGTGTCGCAATTTTCCAAAGTCAATGCTGATGAAAGGCCCTTCAATCTATCAATAATGATTCTAGAGAATTGCTAGAGTGACACAGATTCATCAGACCATGACCAACAAAAAGACACCCATTGATTGAAACGGGTGATGAATGGGAGCCAGGCATGCTGTCAATGATACCATGTCACGTCTCCACCCCTGCTGCCAAGTTTGGCCATAGTGTGTTCAAACCTTTGGATGCAATATATTTTGGGGGGGATAAATCATGTATATTTTTCCTTCTCAGTACCACATGTGCACTTAATTAACAATCTGATATTTTTTTTTTTTTGTTTAGTTAACTGATAAGGTTTTTTTTTTCAAAATAAACCTAAATTTGCTTCTAAAATTGGCAAAAACGTTTATCATTGATTTGCAACAAAATCAGTGTGTTTTTAAAGAGGATGACAGATAGCAGAATATTTACTGGTGAGAGGTTGAAATATTTAATATTTGAAACATATCATATGAAATGTCAAAAAAGACTATCAATCTGGTAATCAATTAGAGGTCGATTCAAGTATGCAACTCTACAAATATCCCAGTCAGTGGTTGTCCACTGACGGAGAACACAATTAGCGGCGCAGGCTCAGGAGGAAGGCTCAGTTCTCTGTTCGCAGGCAGCTGGCTAAATTCTTTCCCTGTTAGAGGGATTAACGCATGTTATATTGGCCAAACTTTCACTTCTTATTAATGTGTTTGGATTGTCTAAGTGGCTTGGAGCTCATTCTTCTCCAAGTAGTTGGCAATTGATACACAGAGGGTTAACTTATAGTCCCCCCTTGGCTGAGAGTCTTTGCAAAATGAGGTGCGAGCGCACAAATGCGCATGTTTTATTAGAAGGCTGGCTGTCTTTCCGTTGTTTAGAGAAAGTATCTTTCATACAAACCCGCATGCAGCGGCAGGAGGTCAGCGTGTGTGCGTGTGAGAGCAGGCAGTACAATCTGTGAGTCATTTCAAGCTATAATCAGGAAGATCTCCAGCGAAAGGCCACGCTTGCTCACCCAGGCAGCTCCCACACAAGCACAGTCGGAGATTTTAAATGGCCATGTAGCTTAGTACTCATTTGTTTATCTTGATTACATGCAATGCCACCTATCAGGCACAAGCTGGAGCAGCTATATATCAAGGTCAGGCATGCGATCATGGGCCTTATCTCAAGTAGACTACACGAGGGAAAGCAAGCGGCTACTATTTACAAGCTCCCAACACCAGTAAACCACAGATGGCAAGTAATGTGCGCAGTACATAAAAGGAATAACAATGTCACCTAACATCAATATGAAATGCTCAAATAGGGAATCTTAAATCTTGTACATGTAATAGAACTGTAACATCAAGGTCAGTAACAAACAGTGTATCATTGTCATATGGTGACCTTTTTTCAAATGTGTAAATGGATATGGTATTATATATTCTGAATTCAATTTTTGTTGTTTCTAAGTTCTAATTTAAAGAAAATGTTTCATTGAAAAAAAAATGCATGGCTCAAATATTTTTACCAAAAAAGTTTTTTTTTTTATTTTAATTATATTTGTTTGTTTGTATGACTGGAAAAAGTTGTAGCATAAGAAAGATGTAGTATAAGTAATACATTTTGGGAAAAGTAACATTTTGTGACGGAATACATAAGTAATATATGGTGAAGATATATATATATATATATATATATATATATATATATATATATATATACACGAGGCAAAACAGAACGCAGGAAATCATCTGAACAAATTCCTACTTTGTTGTTTTACTTGACATGTTTTTCTCTTGTTTTTCCAATTTTCAGTTTTTCTTTTTGTATGTCTTAATTGGTAGTTTCAAATGCAAATAACAGCTCTAAATTATGGAGAGAGCATTTTGCAGCAAGAGAAAAGACAAGGAATCCTTCCTTGTCATCCTCCAATTTTTTGGGCCTTGCCCCGCAGTTTGACACATCCAGAAAGTTTAGATGAATGCATAATCCTGTATGTATTATCAACGCTGGTTTCACCAACATTTTTTTTGCAATTCAAATACTTCTAACAGCATCCGTTTTTGTATAGTCACACAAACTGACTTACATCTCTATTATCTGATCATTATCCCCAAACAAAATGTTCACTGTAATGAAAACAAACAAAATTCAGTCCATTACTTCTTATCAGACATAACAATCTATAATTGACAAAAGAAAGACGACAACTTCAAACATCGACACACTGAAGCCAGCAAAAAGCCACACTGCCCAATTAAATGCACATAAACAAAAAGGGGCCTTTTGGGAGTAAACAGCAAAGCGCAGAGAAGAAGCTCTACATGTTGTTTATTTATCACATCTTTGGCTTTGTTAGCAATGACTGAGCGAGTGTGTGATCATTTATTTATTTACAGCTCGCCTCACACTAGCGCACTGCTGAGTTGTAATATTAATGTACGCCACAATACATATCCAATCTGTGTTGGAACGTAACCATTACAATCACGGTGCTACCTAAAGGTACAAGTTTAATTTGTTAAATAACTAAAATGTGTCCAAAATTGACACTTCAAAGCAAAATGACTGACTTGCACTTTTTCAGGCAGGGCTTCTTTAGAATTTTTTGTCGGTGTCTTCATGATAGACATGCCAAACAAACTTCAGGTTTGGATCAGGAATCGAAGGCAGTCCAAAAAGTGCCCTAAATGTTAAAAATGTGATTAAAATGCTATTAAATTGTCAGGTAATCCCACAAGTGAGGATGGGCCTCTTTCCCTAATCTCCCGCTTGCAGAAGCAAGGAGGAAAGAACCAATCATGGCCTGCCTGAGGAAATGAACTGCTGTCTTATCTTGTCCTCACTTATAAAAATAAATGTTATTTTAAGGAAAAAGCCCCCCTTCCCTTCCTGAGCAGCTTCATACAGGTTGATGTTCAGCAAAGCAATGAATTTGATTGTCACACCCAAAAAACAGCCCGCTGCCATAAAGGTACTGTACTTTCCTGCCGCTCTAGTCCATGGCCTTCATTTCTTTTGGCAGAGCCTGCAGACTAAATACTTGCGCTGACGTCTGTCTGGAACTCTGACGTGCCCTTACATTCCTCTCTGCTGAAATAAACACGACGTGGATCTCATCTCGATAACGTCGGCAGCGCTTCTGAAGGAGGACAGGGAAGCTGCAAAGGGGGACAACATATTAATTGGACCTACAGGATGACTTTGAACTCAGTGAGCAGCTTCCTCCCATGTCCAGTTGAATGCGTGTTTGTGTGTGTGTCTGTTTGGGTGTTGATGAAGGGCAGCTGTGTGATTTTATCACAGCGACCTGCCCCACCTCCGCCAGCTGTTCTCACAGTGTTAAGTAAATATTCCAATCCTACAGTAAAAATCTCCTTTTCCACGATTGATACGTTCAGCTAGACAGCATGCTTTATCAGGCGTGATACAACAAACAGGCTTTGTGATGTATCTTGGCGTACTTTAGGCTTGTCTGTCGCCAGGGCCGCCTGTATAAGCTTGACTGTCATCTTTGCACCCATAAAAAAAAACTAAAGCCCCACCTCCACTGACGTTATCTACCCTACTCTACTTGACAGAGTCACAGTTTCCACCGAGAAACAGCTCTAATCTACCTCACTCACTTTTTCTGATACCTGTTGCATTGTGGTTCCAAAAAAAGTAGCCCGGTTACAAAACGTGACCTAAATACGTTTGAGGTCATTGATTGGTCTGAGACAGATTTGAATATGCATCACAGGCAACTAGATGGGCAAAACCGCCACCATTAATGACAAAGAGATGAAAAAGAATCAAAACCATTTGCTCTGTGTTCCCCGACTCGCAACGTGCTTACAGAAGCATGGATAAACAGAAGATGGAAGAACATGCATGAGCTTCAGAACAATATTCGCTGTGAACTTTTTTTGCTCCCAATGTTTACGCCAGTGCTTCTCAATTATATTTTGCAAAGCCCCCACCCTTTACATAACCGCACTGACTTTGAACGACTGATAACTACTTTTTTTTTCGTGTGTTTATACAAGTTACAGGTTGGTCTAAAACTGTAAGAAAAAAAAAAACAAGCACATCTCGCATTTTTTTCCGTCAAGTAATGATTTAAAATCGCCGCTTGTTGGGTAAAGCAGGAAGAATCATTGTGATAACTCGACCCGAACCGATCACAAGCCAAGAAAAAGATGAGTTGGCCAACCTTGCACCCTAACCTCTAACCCATTCCGGGTTACGTTGTTGGTCAATGAATGGAAGTGAAGATGAGGAGAATGTGCAGTATGCTTTTGCACTGCTTGTAGTAGTCTGGGAGACATGCCAAAAAACAACCATTGTTAATATATTAGCCCACCCAACAGGGGTGTGACACAGATTTACTGTGAAATAATATGTTCATATTTGAGATGTAAACCACATGTATATAGACAGAAAGACCATAGTTTGGTGCCTTGGAGACTTTGACAGCGTATGTACACAGTAAATAATTGTGATACTGGATTTTTTTTCTTAACTCAAGTCCATTTTATTTATGAAGCACTTAAACAGAGAAAAAAACAAAAAAAACATCCTTGGCTGTAATAAACTGCTGGAAGTAAAATAAAAAATACAGCAAAAATAAATATGACAAAAATAAGTATTACATGTGTACAGAAATTGACTGGCAACCAGTTCAGCGTGTCCACCGCCTACTGCCCAAAGCCAGCTGGGATAGGCAGCAGCAAACCCACGACCATTGTGAGGATAAGCAGCTCTAGAAAATGGATGGATGGATGAAATGTGTAAGTGTTCTCATTAAACTGTACAAGAAAGTTCCCTTAATATTTATCTGACATTGAAGCTTTTCATCATAGAGAAAGAAAATTAATAAAAGTTTCCACTGACCTGTACGAAAGTTTGGGGAATTTACACTGACACCCGTTATACCAGGGGTCACCAACGTCACCCGCGGGCACCTGATAGCCCCCATGACTAGCACTGTTTTAGCAAAACCTTACAAGTAAAAAAACTATGATTTTCTAGTAGTTTTGCTGTTATATAAATATTACATTTACATTACATATTACACTTCATTTGCATATTTATTTCAGCTGTTTCTTGATTATTGTGAGGAACCATTAACATGATTGGCTTCTTCACGTAAGACAGATACTTTGAACAATTTTGTCATTTCATAAGTGGTATCAAATTGGTAGCCTTTTGTATAACTCAGTACCAAAGTAGTAGCTCTCAGTTTGAAAAAGTGAGGCTTGCCTTGTACAGTATCAGTTGTGAAGTTTTGCATTACATGGGGCAACTAGAAACGTTTTCAAAGGTTATTTTGAAGCTCTGCAAGTGTGACTGGTAGACCTGTAAAGTCAGGTGTGATTAACTGAAGTAGCTTGCCTTTCCCCAACCATTGGGACAGACAGAATCAGGATTTGAATAAATTGTGGTCGGCATTTGTTTCCTGCAAGCCAGAGCATGGTCGGCCGATAGAGTAGAACCAAGATTTAAGAAGTGTTGAAGCAGACGGGACAAGAGACATTGTAAAGGGCACGCGTCCACTCAACCGACACCTTTAGGTTTTCTTTACGTTATTAAAGCGTGTCGACATTAACGTGAGCGGAGGCAATGCAGTGGGGGTGTGCGTTTTGGTACGTCGGGTTTCAGCGCTCACGAAATGAATCACTGTAAATTACGGCCGCATCCTGTGTGTTGGCCTCAGCTCATAAGTGTGTTCGCTGGAGCAGAAAGACCACAAACGAAAAGGAGAAGGGGAATGGGGCAAGATGGATTTTTTTGATTAACTTACTGCTTACAGGGTCCACTCACAAAACAGTCAAGCTTTTTTTTATTGTTGAAAAATACAAACAAGATCCTCATTCTTAAATTACAGCCGGTCATCCCTGAAAGGACACAAGGAACATAGCGCAGACTTAGTTGGCCTATTTGTTCACCGACAAAGCATCGACTGTTATTACTACGTTATTGATTTATTTGTTTTATCACCCTTTTACTATAGTTTTTTTTGTGAGAATTTTATTAAGTCTCACTATGCATGGAGCATGCCTACCTTGTATGTTTTATTCACAATTACAGCAGTGCCCTAACTTACAAGTTATTTTGTTATAAGTGTTCTATAATGTGCTTTGACTTGTGAGCAAATCGTGGGGCTCCAACCACCCTGTCACCAGGTAGCAGAAGCAACCATTCAGCCACCATTAATTTACATGCACTTTGCAACGAAGGTTATTTTGCATTTTCTTGTGTGCACGATCATATAATAATATACTGTATGCACTAGGGCTGCAACTAACGATTATTAGACCAGGTGGTCGAAATGTCAATTAATCGATTGAATTGGTTTTTAAAAAACATGTTTACATTTCCAACTTTTTATTTAAAATTGGGACTCTATTTGTAAAATACAAAGTGGCAAATAGAATTACTTTGACTGACTATTTCTGTGGTCCGTAATCTCATAAAAGAAGCAAAAATGTTGACCATTGTTCTCTAAAATGAAAACAAATCTTTATAAATGTTTCATTTGGATCTAACACAATGATAGTCAATCGGTTTCATAAAAAACTAAAGAAATCTGATAATATATACTGTTGAGTGTTCAGGCAACCTGAATCAATTAGGAAACAAAAAAGCAGAGAGAAGACAACGAACCTTTTCTCACGAGGAGAGCAGACAGGAACCTTCACCTTCTGAAAGCTCCATCCAGTCTAGTTACAGATCCTTTGTGCTCCTCAATTATTCATTTGGGTTGGCCCTAGGTACATCATAGGTAGTCATTGCAGTTCTTGGTTAGAGGTGTAACATGTATTGCATGCACACCCATAATGGATTCCTTTTTTCAAATTATAAAGCATTCAGATCCAGCAAAGACTGCAAATTTTGCTGATAATAGAGGCTACTTCTTACATATCCTTAGCCTAGCTTGACCGCCATTTCCATATCTTTTACCTCAGGTGTGTTTTAATTTTTTTTCTGGTTGTTCTTATTCACATATACCCCAGTCACTTGTACTTTACATAGTTGGGAATAAATTGCACACGGTCAAGTATCCAATGAGCAACATGTGCTGTTACTGAGGAACTTTTACATGATTCAAAGTAGAGCAGTGCCAGTCAGATTCCAGGTTTGATGCAAGTCAGTAAAACCCAAGACTGGAAGGAGCAATTACAGCTAATTAGAAACACCACGCAGCAGTAAAAAGTTTGAATAAAAATTGAGCCTTTTTCTAAAGTGGGGACCACAATGGTAGAAGGCAAGATGTGTGTATGGGCACTTGTGGCAATACCTGGTCCAGACGTAAGCTATAAAAACACCTTCCCGTCCATTTGTTTCTAACGAGTCTGCGGAAAACGGCACACATCTCGCCATGCTTCAGCCTAGCAGGAAATTAGGAGCGACTGGTACAATGAGTCACTGTGGAGTGCAAGTGAAACCGGGCAAAAGCGTAGGCTATCGCTGTTAGCGGCTGCGTCTGTCAAGTATGGCGCTTATTGACCTCCAGGGACTACACGGCGGGGAAGCAGGAAGCTCTTCAGCTCATTCACACTACATGATGTTTCGTGGACTGTGTATGGGTCTGTTAAATGTAGTGGGTCAGTGTGTTAACTACATGGAAGAGTGTTTCATATTACTCTCTCTTCAACACATGCTGGTAAAACCTTACCTAATTATAATGTGATGAATGAACACAGTACTGATGCAGTAACTGCTGTATCATACATCCTCAACAGCCCTCGTGGAAGACTGTGCTTCAACAATTGCCTTTTTCAAATAATTATAATATTAACTTTTCAATGAAAAGAGTAAATGACAGTAATATCAAACAAAATTCCAGCAATCTGCTAGTCCACCTATTCTCATTCTTACTTCAATAACTGACTTCTGCTAACACAAACGATTGCTTATTAGGAGTCCATCATACATCTTTAATTTAACAATTTGTCCATTATTGAAGGCGTCTGCATTTTTTAAATTCAAACAACTATTTAAAAAAAAAAAAAGTTTGTTTTTGAAGGGCGAGGGCAAACGAGCCCTCGCCATTTTTGTGGGAAGCAGTTATTCAATCTTTATCAGCATTTATGGCACATGGGGGTCCATTTAGACGCGAACTTTTGTGGACCCTGCTCCTCGCAAATAGAGCTAGTTGACACTATGGTATTTTTTTATATAAGCAATTACAAAGTCAATTTGGCAACTTTAACAGTAAAAGTTCTTCACAAATTTTGTATGAAAACAACCATCTTACTATAAAGCTAATTATTTTGATTTACATTGCTTTTAATTGGTACATTTATTTGGATTTCTGGAAAAATGGAACATCATCCAGCCTGGGGTAGATTGTGTTCTTTAGTTTGACCTCCTCTCTTTACGGAGAACATTTCTATGGGTTTTTGAAATGTCTGTGAGGAAACATGAAGTCAAAGTGGAATGGTCATCATCCTCAAATGATTACTTGAGTAAGGACAAGTTGTCACTCCCAAAAAATGTCATAAACCAGTCATAAATGTCAAAAATGAGTCCTGAATATACAAACAATTTTTTGTGAACAGAATTAAAACAAAACTGTAATTAATTGACCTAATTCATCTTTTTGTAATCTCACCTACAGATTTCTGAGGAAAACCCTAAACCTCAATGTTTATCTTAATTTATATACATTGTGTTATTGTGTTAATAGTGGTGAACTTGAAACTCGTCCCAAACTGGCGGCAACCTTTAGTTTCAACTAACAAGAACAGTGGTGTATGTCTATTAGCAAATACCTACAAAAAAATACAATTAAAAACATCATCCGTCTTGACTGTTCCATAGTTTAGTTGAGCAGCGAGCTTTGCTATGGATCAATATTTTAGCGTCTTTTTTGCTATTGTTAGCTAAAGCAGCAGTTGCAGCTGGTTGTTTTGCATGTATGTGGTTGGCTAAACTTGAGCTGTTTCTGTGGCAAGCAAGCACCTCCTTACAAAGAATACGTATCACTCCTATACCTTTATCAAAGACGCTGCCGGTGCATTTTTTTTAAAGTTAAAATTACCATTCACCAGGCAGCTCTCACATGCTTTTCCATTTTGACGCCATCCTTCTGAATTTGCTCCCCTGCCTGCAACAGGGGCCTGTTAGATCAAACACAATGACAGCCAATTATTGTCTACAGGGTGTGATTGACATTTGTTTTCTAACCCCTAAGAACTCAGACAGTTCTAATCATCATACATGCATAAAATTAGAAAATAAAGACAAGATTAATGTCATTAAATACCTTGATTTAAAAACGTAATGCCTTCAATATGATTATAATTAATTGATTTGCAATCAATCTATTATGATGGCCGTAAAAACGCTATCAAGTGTAATTAATGATTTTCCTCATTGATCAAGCTTATTGGTCCTAAATGTAAAAGATAACATTTTGAGATGTGTTCAGTGGACAGCCATTTTGTGTTTGTGCGCCCTGGAAAAACTACTGAGGAATCACAGGAAACCATTAAAAACGACACTTGCATGATAATTTAGCCTCAATTTGACACTCTTTAAAAAAAGAATGCGATCGTCAGTTTAAAGGCGCTCTAACTAGAATGGAAAGAAGAATAACATAGCGATGCAAATCCAGATAAAGAAACCCCCATGTCTGCTTTTCATCTGTGCTAATGGTCCTTGGTGGAGTTAGCGCTCGTCTACATGTTTAACCTTTCCGAATCCCAGGTCACTACTGACAAGTTGGATCTGCTTGTAAATCCAAAGAGTTTTATATTTTCTCCTTCCACCTGGGATTGCTCATTAGATTGGAACGACGCATTTGAAATCAAGACCATATGCTTGTCAAAGTACGAAACTCAATTAGCACGCAAACAGGCTCCATGTGATATAGCATCGAGTTTCAGGAGGACACCACACACGGTCGTGGACCAAAAGCAGCAAGAGACATGATTTCCATATGTGTTTTTCCGAGACACCGATGAATGTATTCTTATAATTGCATGTGAGTTTCTCTCTGAGGGGGCACAAACACGGCCCCGTGTTACAAAGTGATAGACTTTAACCTTTGCTGCTTTGAAAACTTCCCAGCCAACCTTCACATGTCTGGACTTTAGCTCAAGCACGTTCTCGCCCTGAAAGTTCAAACGGCAACATTCCCAGCTGGTCCAATAATGATGGTTTCTCACGGCCCGTGCAGCTCACGCAAATGATAACATTAGATCCAAAGCCAAGACCGCCATCTGATCCGCCTCGTCAAAGGTGTGCTGTGATATTCAGCGCAAGATCATCAAGTAGCTCACACTGTGAGATGGGGCCGTCGTGGATTGTTCTGCACAGATGTTCAATTGCTTTGAAATGAGCGGAGAATTTGGAGACCAAGTCAACATCCTGAACGTGTTGTTCTGTTCCGACGAGCTCTTGGCCGGAAACTCTCAACAAGGGCTGGAATTTTGAAAGGCATCCGACCCAGTCATCTCTTTACTCCTGGGCTGACGCATCATCTTGAGTGTTTCAGCGGAGATCCAAAAAGGGTCACCATATCCCGTGGTAACGCGAAAGCTCTTCCGGGACACTAATCAGCCTTGATTTAGATCAATTGCATTTTGATTCACGAGAATAGTTTGCTCCAATACCCAAAGAGTTCTGGACAATCAAATTCTAATGCTTATTTCTCCAATATGGTGAACAAATAAAGCATATGTTAGCTCTGTAACCTCAAACTTTATTTTGAGTGATTGCCTTATTTCATTCCAGACCCCAATAAGACTTGTGGAGGAATTTTGGAGACTAGTGAAAATCACCAATTGATTGTTTACAGTGATACCTCAGAAGTGGACCGAATTGCCATGTCACCCTTTTGACCATGCAAGGCAGACAACGGAGGACTCTACCCTCTCTTACCTGCGCAAAGACCCCAGAGTGCATCGTGACCTCATCCGGGCGCTTTAATCACATAGCTAAACACTAAAATGATCCACGCAGGAAACGGGATTTAAAACCAGGAAGTTCAAACAGAGGGACAGCCTGAGGCCAGTCATCAATCATCAGCTTTGTGTGTTTTTGTCCACGGGTGTGCGTGCGTTTGGGTAAGTGCGTGTGCATGTGTTTTTAAGCCATTAATTGTTTCCACCATCATAAAAGAGCACTAAATGTAAATACATCACTATGGCAACCAAAATGTAGATGTGACAAAAATAAAGACTTTTACATTACAGTAAAACATAAAACTTTTTTTTTTTTTCGCAAGTCTCCCTTGTGAATTTCCCTCTGTTGTTGCTCTTTTGTAATTGCAGCCTAACTTCCTGTTTCCTAGGTTACATGTGTCACAGTTGCGACAGGAGCATGATGTTTTCCGATTTTCGCAGCCTTTTGTCGCTCATAACAACAGGAAACCGACACTCAGCTATTTCTGGGTGCTGTTTTTTTATGGAATTATGTGCAGAGGAGCTGAGCTGCTTGTTCTTTTTTTTGAGTCTCGGCCATGGGTGTCCAAAGATTTTTCAAAAAGGGACAAATTTGGTGAGGTAGAAATGGGTAGGGGCCAACACTTCAGCTTCCGAGTTGCTTTAATTTTTTACAGCGTTTGTTCTCCGTCACCTTGTTGTTGTTTTGTCAGGTAGTTGTTATCCAACGATAACAGCGGTGTTGTGATTTTGAAATTGTCATGATTATCATTGTCATCATGATCATTATGATGGATTGATGGACTGCCTGATTGTAAAGCAGTCTTTCTCTGGCCAACCTTTTACGACCGCCATTCAATCATTATCACTCAGCTGTTTGGCTGGATTACATACAATATTTTGATTGGGTCGACACATCTTTTGTTTTCAATTCAGTTCAGGTCAGTGGTGTTGACTGTCTTTCTGCCACCCGAACGTATCCTGGCGCCTGTTATGCAAACGTCTATTTGTGTCCTTCCGTATATCATCTTTCACTGCGTCATGCTCGCTCCTCCGCCGCCTTTACACAAACAATTAGCTGACGGCTGCGTTTGCTTACGCATTCATCACTCAAATTTAACCGGAGGAGTCTTCCTCGCAATCCCACCGTCCCGAGAGGTCCAAGTAAAGAACACCGGCTGTCAGCAAAGAGGAAACCCGACACATCTTGGGGCCTGGGTAGTGTTCCTATTGGTGAAAATCATGGAAATTTCAGCATTTTGGTTGTGCAGCAGTAATACATCACATTAATATGGAATGGGTTTCAGTTGATTAGTTTCCTGCTTTTGTGCTTATACACCAACATATACGTTTACTCAAAGAGCCCAGAAAGTTATTCATTATGTACGTGAATTCTTTGAACACTTATGGATGAATCCACTGGTCCTAATGTCTTCAACTGACCTGGTTGGCCTCCTTTGTTGTGGTTCTCTTGTAACAGTTCACATAGCACATCATCTCGTGTGACACCTGCTTTCATCTCACCGTTCTACCCTCCTGAGAATGCGTATGTGTGTTTGTTATGTGGTTTTGTGTGCTTAATCCAAGTCAGTGTTTTCATCTATTCATTTTCTATACTGCTTGTCCTCATTAGTGTCACGGCTGAGCTGGAGCCTGTCCCAGATTACTATTATGGTAGGATTGGTCGCCAGCCAAGTGGCAAGGCACATTTCCTCAAACAAGAATTCACACTCACAGTCAAATCTATGGATAATTTAGCTTCAGGGAATTGAAAAGCCACAGATTTTCAGATGAGAGACGTAACATGCAATAGATCGTATGGTGGCCTGTGTGTTAAACATTGTAGAAAAAAGCCAATTTAAAAAAAATTCAAACTTTTTGGAGAAATGCAGCCAGTCAGTATTTTTGATATTCGGATAGCAGCACAGTACGTTCACCCTTATCTAAATCTCTCCCCATGGGGTTTGGTCTAAGAGAGAAATGTGCTGATTCATATTCATTATATAATGATTAAATGTGTATATCCCTTCATTTTCTTGGCATCTATTGATGTTTTCCCCTGATCCTAATATGTTTAATTTTATTTCAGATTTTACATGACTTTTGAGAATTTTTACCATCATTTCACTTAGAGATTTGTACCATGCTGCGAATGACTACTTTTGAAAAAAATTAACATGCAAGCAACATGTAACAAAGTTGCACGTGTCTTTCTCTGTCATTTGTTGAAGGAGCAGAGGGCCGCAAGATGGTGTCAGGCGCTTGACATTGACAGATGGAGGGCAGCGCTGATCCTCCCTGAGGCCCACATGCCACTTTTGACCCCCGCTGACATCTGTGGCCCTTTCCAAAGTCAAAGCTGTAAACACTTTTTCAATGAATCAATTCTTGCTCAGATACTCACTTGGGGCTATTTTGTGGGGATTCCGAGCCAGATATACCTGTGTGTGGTGTGTATGTGGTGTGTATGTGGTGTGCGTGTGTGCGTGCGTGCGTACGTGTGTGTGTGTGTGTGTGTGTGTGTGTGTGTGTGGCTACATGTGTGCTGTTTGCATGTTCTCCCCGAGCCTGCTTCCTCCCACTCTCCAAAAACATGCTTAGCAAGTGTATTGGACACCCAAAATTGTCCTTTGAGTGAGTGAATGGTTGTTTTGCCCTGCATTTGGCTGGCAACCAGGTTAGGTTTTTCCCCATAAACAAATGGGATAGGCATCAGCAAGCCAGTGATCCTAGTGAGGATAAACAGCTGTAGAAAATGGATGTATACGGTATATATATATATACTTAAATATATACTTAAATTTTGCTGTTGAACTAAATATGGTGGTACAGGTCTTAAAAAATGGAGTCGCTCCACTTTGTTGTTTCCATTTCCAGATGTCGACTTTGTTGAAGAGATTTACAGTTCTCCGAAGCCAATTGATGTTGCTTTTAAGAGCTTACATGGAGGGTAAAGCGTCGTAAAAAGAAGTCACTTTTGTGCCAGTCATTAAAGTGTCTTTGGCCTTCTTTGAGGAGGCGGCGGTGAGATTCACTTTAACACGGGCACAGTGTAAAGCACTTGGCCTGCTTCATTCATTACATTAGTAAGAGCTGTGCAGTGAAAATAAAGATTTTGAGGTTTTGAGTGAGTGACCAGGATTGATTCAAAATGAACTTGTCAGCGGAACAGCTCAGGTTAGATGTTTTTAAGGAAAAATTAGAGACCAGATGACCACATTTTGATGTTTTGCACACATCCTGAGGCGAGATCATCAGTAGAAGGATGATGAGTATGAAGCTGTTGGAAAAGAGAGCTAGTGCAAGACCAAAGAAAAGATTGATCGATGTTGTGAGGGTAGACATGAGGGCAGTTCTTGTTAGAGAAAAATGCAGAAGATAACCTTTTTTTTAATTTATTTATTTTGCATTGTGTTACATAATGATTTGAGTAGAAAATTACACTGATTAACAATAATACATTGTTTTCATTTTATCAAAAAAGATACTTAGGGAAATTTTCATAATGTCATCTACAAATGATTTGGTTAAAGATCAAATGTGGCAAGTGAGCACAAAAGTTTGCCCGAGTGTTGATATGCACGTGCTTGCAGACCTGCACAAGGTCCCCCGTTGATCCACCAATTAAGCGCTACCACATGGAAGTCATTGAGTGTGAAATTGAAAACAGGGACGGCAGCACATTAACACCGTCGCTGTTCCACCTTTGCAACAATCAAGGGGCCACGAATCCACATTATCAAGGTAAGCTGCTCGTGCTGGAGTTTGTTCTTTGCAGAAGCTTGGCAATGGCTCCACAGGGTCCATATTTAGTAATTGTCCGTAAATTCGCTCAAACAATATTGAAGTCAATTAGCCTAACATCTGGCCCGAGTTGCAGTTTGCTACCAATGTCTTTTCTTGACATTTTTTGAATTGTGATCATTCAAATACACTTAACAATTAAAAAATAAATAAATAAAAGTGTTTGTGTGTGACTATATATATATATATATATATATATATATATATATATATATATATATATATATGTATGTGTGTGTGTGTATGAATGTATGTATGTATATATATATATATATATATATATATGTGTGTGTGTATGAATGTATGTATGTATATGTGTGTGTAGTACTTGTACATTCATTAATGTTCACAATTGCTTAATCTGTATTCAGCTTTGTATTCAGTCTGACGGGGTGTGCAGCGTCTCAACTGCACGAGGAAGAAAATACATAAAATCCCTCCATTAACGTTCCTATTTTTGGTTTACAGCCGCCGCATTTAAACTTTCACCTCTTTGTTCTCCAAGGGCCAAGCTACTGCCGCCTACATGTCGTTACATCTGCATACAGACGGAATCACAGCCAATAAATCCACTCTTTCATCCTCTTATTTCCCTTTTCCACTGTTGTCCTACTGTGCAGCTGTAAATTTAAATTTCTTGTTTTTGGCTTTCAGAATGTTATTTTCTATCCTCACTCTTGTTCCTGCCAAGACAGACACAACACAAATTTCCCTCTCGAACGCTCCTCCTCCTATTACGACCTGTTTTAACGTGGTCACCCAGTTTGTCGGGTGTCACAAGGGGAGGGCAAAAAGGTTTCCTGGGGTCGCTTGGTCCCCTTGAGGCAGCGGTCTTCAAAGAACGCTGTCGTCGTTTATCACCCTGTGACGATGATCCTTGCGGACAAAAGTCATTTTACACATACTTATTTTTTGTGAAGCCATTTTCAAGGAATCAAGGCAGAATAAACCAAATACTGAACATTTGCCCCAAAAACAATATATGCCACAAAGGGGAGCAAACCACTTCAGCAGTACCTGACATTACAAGTGACCGGAGTTTTTCATGATTTTGATATAACCGTAAAACTAAACATAAAACATATATTCCACTAGATTAATGTTAACATGCCATTGATGGGTTTACAAAACTACCATGTGTTGGAATTACAATTCTTAAATTGTATTACTGTATTATTATTTTAAAACATATCATATGTTGCATTAATTTTTTATTGCACAAATGCTGAAGCAGCAGTTGTAGTCAGATATAATGACATATATTATTTATCCTCTGTAAACAAGTATTACTGCAGCTTACTTATCAGCTTTGTTTTGATTTATTGTTAAAGATTAAGATATTTGAGATACAAGTCAAGGCAGCACAGAATAATTGGTCAGGATACCCTGTCAGACACATCCAATAATTTCTTTGTAAGAGCTAAAATTGCTCCGACTGTCCACATGTATGTGCTTGGCTTTATTGAACTACGATGGCGTGGCCTGCAATCTTTTTGCTGTCATCGTGGATTTGATTTATTTGCACCACGCCGATCTTGTATTTAACTTCGGGACATTCCACCCTTCGTTTGATGATCACGATGCATCCTGCAAAAATGTCTGCATGCATAAAATCATCAATCATAAAATCAGGGCTGTGCTAGGAGGAGAATTTGTGTTTTGTGCATTGTTTTAGGTTGAATTGTTTCTTTCCCCAGCCAATTATAAATATTCAAATAAATAGATTGTCTAAAATTAATTTGGATTATTACCTTATAAAAAGTCTCTAATATATATTTTCTCATTGTTTTATGGGAGGAAAAATATGGTGCCTTTTGGTCGACATAAAAACAAAAGGGATCTAGCAATAAATAAAATAAGAAACACAAAACTATTAAGAGATACTGTAAGTGTAATAGAGAACAAAAGAGCTTGCAAAATTTAACCTTAATAATGTACTGTACACACAGTGGAACATCAACAAATAAAAGTAACAGAAAAATGACATATCCTCTGTATTGTATTACTTCAACAATGAAAGAAACAAAAATAACATAAATTGATCTATATTTAAATGATGTGAACAAGGACAAAAGCAAGATATGTTATAAAAGCAACAATACATTTTAAACCAGTGAAAACTCATAAAATGAAGTATAGTATGATTTAATTTTGCTCTTAATATGAGAATAAAAATATGTGTTGTCGCAGTAACGGTCTCACCAAAATTGAAAAAAAAAAATCCTAATATTTGCATGTAGGATTTAGTTTTATTAGAAATCAGGAGCAAAAGCAAAATGTTTGCATTAATATTTTTTTCTCCATTAATAGGATGAACGTAATGAGTAATTATCATGCACACGCTCCTTTGAGAAATTATTAGATTCAGAAGATAGCAGGAAAATTTGTGAATAAAATGTGTTGTCCTTGCAAGGCTTTTTGGAGGTAGACAAAGAGAAAATAATTGTAGGTGCATTTGTAAAGGGCTCGCACAAGTCCCCCACCACTCATGAAGGTCCACTGGGTGTCACTAGTGTGCCTGTGTGCAATCGTATTGCCAGCAGGCTCTGACGACATGTGGCTTGACATTCTTCCCTCTCAAAAAGACTCAATTTGCACAGATTTGGTAAATTGTATCAAGGATCTCTCACAAAAGCTCCAATTGTTTAACTGACGATGGCTGGGGCTGTTCATTTATGTGCAACTTCAATGCAAAAGGAGAAAATAAAAGTGAGCATGTATGGCCTTGAAACAATAAATATGCAAATGAGCAGCAAGTAATCAGTTTAGGCGGAGTTGTTCAGGAGGTCGTTGAACTGGAATAAAAAAAAATTATGAAGAAAATGGGTGGAGGAAATGCGTCGATGCGGTAAATTAGGCACGACCTAAATAAATGGATTAGTGCGTATGCTCAGCATGTGTTACCAATGCACGTGTACACACGCTTACGATAGCGATGGTGAGAACAAGCTAGCTACAAATACGTTATTAATGTACCTAAAGTCCTTACAAAAAGTAAAATACATTTGACACAGCACAGAAAGTGCATATTAGCAAGCCTGCTGAATTTGAATGAGTAAAAAAATCGCCATGAGTCTTCAAAATCAGCCAAATTTAAGCATGTCTATCCGCTCTCAAACTCCGTTGGGTATGTCTGTCGAATACACCCCACTCAACTGTCGATCAAATACCACTGTTGCAAACTGAAAATGAATGCTGCTTCGTCGAGCATCTTTCTTCAACCTACAAATTACTACGTTTCAGCCACAAACATCAAATCGCTTAAAGGGATAATGTGTAAGATTTATTACGTTTTTTCATTTTGGACAGCAGGAGGTGGTGCAGGTGCTGCATTTACCATTGTCCGTAGCTATAACAAACATGGCTGCCTCCGGAGAAGTGCAACCCCCCAAGTAATATCATTTGATGGTAACTAGACCTATGATTATTTTTAAAACATACTCCTGGTCAGTAAGAAAACATTCATTTGGACGTTTTTGAAATTTAATGTATTCTTTTTTATTGAAAAACGCTCTAAATCTTCCCCCTAAACACCTGCCCAAACGCATTAGGTAGCTGTTTTCTTTAATTTATGATTTACCTTGGACTTCCATCTTTCTCTGCGTCAGGTTTGTGCACTTACAGCAGACAACAAGGCACTCTAAAGAAACCACTAAAGCAAACTAGCCAAATGGAGATGTGTTTTCAGGGTTAGGAATAGCTGGCAGGTGTCCAAATCCATTACAGGGCCCTGTTTTAACCACAAACAAAAATCAGGAAAATCAGTACTTCTGTACTGAGTGCGAGTACATTTTCCATCCCCGCATTTAACAGGATGAACGAGCAGCACATATCTATTCCATCCTTTCAAATGGAATGGCATGTGTCCTACTCCTCGCTGTTGTCATGGCGATGTGTCATTTCTCTGCACATCCTTTTTTTTTCTTTTTTCTTTTAAGGCTAGGTATGCAGCACACAAAAACAGCCATGAAGGTGAAGGTTGTTTCCATGTTAACAACTCTTTGGAAAAGATTTGTTGTGCGCATTCCAAACGTTCCTCAATGCTGGCTTACTAGTAAGGCACGTTTGTTCAGAGACTGCATGTGAAACGTTAAAAATAACAACCATAATAATAGGAATACAAAGTGAGAATGATTTCATTAAGCAGATTAACAGAAGCTAACTAATCTGCTTAGATTTTGGCTTTGACATTATAAACTGTTGTGTTTTGTGTTGTCTGAGCTGTCGCTTGAAAGTTGCAGTTTCTTGCACGTTCTATCAATTAGATCAGTGGTTCTCAAATGGGGTACAGGTACTTCTCGGGGTACTTGAGGGAACTCCAGGGGGTACTTGAGGTTATGAATAAAACAAACAAGCATTCAAAAATACTTTAAAAATAATTATTGAGTCGATTAAATGGTTCTTGAAAATATAAGTTCATGAAACAAATTGTATGTTCAGTAGGTTATTCAATGTCATTACAGTATTTTAAAAAGCCAGATTCTCCCCCATACTAAATGGTTTGTCCCATCTTGTCACGTGACACCTCCCTGTTTTTGTAATCGGTTGCACACTGCCCGTATGAGACTCGGAGCTAGGTTTTCTCAATGTGACAATTGAATAGTAGCTGTTACGCGCGTTAAACTTTCACTCACACCTGTAACCCCTGCTCCGTATAAACACAATCTTTTGTTCATCCCAAACATACAGGGCCACATCCCTGACATAATAGCCCAAAATCATCATTATCAAGGCGGGCGGACAAAACAAAGCATTGTCCTGTATGAGTGTTTTCCTATTACATTTGAACAGGGAGCAAATTAGGACGAGGAGCGTCTGGATGCCAGGTGCAGTGAAGTGGAGGCTTTGCATATCAGAGAGGCTCTGTTATGCTCGCGTATTAGCCGAAGCCACCGCCAAATCATGGCTCGAAGTTGGCGGCAACACACACCCATGCAGGTGCTAGTGCGGCCAGATTGAGTGGTGATTGAAGGCTGATGTGTTAGACAATTGGGCAGGAGCAAGCCCATCTCCATTATAGCCACCGGCCCCCCATACATATTCAGGCGGGGGGGTCGTTAGCAGATGAAAAGTAGTTTAGCATGACAATGAGCCCGCCAGGTCACCGTAGGAGAGGGAAGGCATTCCAACCGGCACGTAATTGGTGCAAGACCGCCAGGGAGGCAACAATGTACAGTGCCGTTGCCTGTATCTGGCTCTCTGTGTCTGAAAGGAACATCTGCTAGCATAATGGGGCCATTGTTATTAGCTAGGACCGTCTGATATTGAAATTACACGTACAGGCATCGGTTTATAGCTAAGGTGCAAATATTACCGTCTGTCTGCCCCGCTGTCCATCTATTATCTGTCAGCTAGATAGACAGATGGACAGCTGCCTTCCTAGGCTTTAAAAAGTCGACTCTACACACCTGTTTAACTGCCTGCTTGTCATGGTTTGAAAAATGAGACCAAGATAAAACCCAAATGTGACCCCATAATATGACCAACTCAACTGAAAACAATATAATTATGTTTCTGCTACAAAAAAGCAATGATAAAGTATACTTTGAACATTGAATGTTAATCAGAAGCATTTTGGATTGCCGCGTGTCTTTTGTGAACACAGCGACTTCCATGTAGTTGGGGTGCACACACTTTGGCAACCAACTTGTTTCAGTTTCTTGTTTTTACTTTCAAATTGAATATTAGAGTTTGTAAGTCACTGTAATGGTTGAATCACAGGCACATTGAATTTTATGCACAACCATTGTAATAGACTTTTATATGTGTACTCTAAAATGAACTTTTGATGAACGAGAGTCACCTTCAAATACTATTCACAAGATTCCTTTATCCTGCTGTTGTTCCTTCACTGATGCAAACTGGAATATGTAGGCTCAGGTGTTCTGAGTTCTTTGCAGGCCTGAAGCATCGATCAATAATCAATATCAACAGCATCTGATCCAATTTACCCTCAACTTGGAGAAATGGCCATGCTTTACCACATCTCTCTCTTTTTGACTTCTCTTTGTCTTTCTTTGTCCTTTCTCCTCACTCTTTTTTTCTTTTTATATACAGTAATCTCTTTGGCCCGAGTTGTCCACGGAGCAGAAAGTCATTAAGTATCTGAGGGGGGGGACAGCTTGCTGATGGTTCAGCCTGAGAGAACACGGGCTCTCGAGCGCGGACTCCACTGCGGCGACATGGATTAGCTCATTACAACTCTGTGCGTGTTTGGGTGACAGAAGACAGAAACCAAAGGATGAATGTCCTCAAATGTAGCAAGTAACTTCGGTTAGGTTCACACTGCAGGGCATGATGTAAAATTTGGAGTTTTTGTCAATTCCTATTTGTTTATAACGTTAACTGATGCACAGAAAAACAAAATGGTCTCAGCGCGAGACCATATAGTGAATTATATTTTTACCATCATTTAACACTATTTTGGAGCACAGTTTATTTATTTTTACATATTTTCAATTCCAGTTTCAGGATTACTTGAGTGTATTCTTGCTTTGATTCCCGTTCTCCATGTCACCCTATCTATATGCCTTTGTTTTTTTTTTTTTGTTACGGTAATTTTATAACTAATAACATTATGGCATAGTAAAACGACTGAACAAGACGTTTATTAATCTTACTAACAGGACAAATTATTTAAATATAATATTTTATGAAACTAAACGCATTTGGTATCCAGATTGTATTGGCAATACTGGCCCCATTATTTACTTGGTGTCAATCGATAACAAAATGTAAAGTATCGCATAGCTCTATTTGGCAGCAATTTTATGTTGTTTTCAATTTTTGGTTGAAATGTTTTTTCCCAACACCACCACCACCCACCCCACTCCTGTATTGTTTTTTTCTTTTGTTTTGTTTTTTGTGTCAGTACAGTTCTCACTCTTTCAAGATTCAAGTCAAAATTGACTCTGGACAGTCACACAAACTATGTAGGACCTGCAAAAGATGTATTCCTGTCACAAAAAATAGAATTCTGAATGTTTTTTTTGGTTTCAAATGGCTAAATTAGTCAAGTTCACCACTCCACACTTTCAAACAGTTGCAGAGAAGAAGGTAATGTAGCCATCTTCCCTTTCTCAATCACTCTGTCTTGGTCGGATGATGTAGTCTTGTTTTGTTTTGGGTTTTTTTTTCCAAACAACCTTCTGTTGCCTTTGATCAATAATCAGCATTTTGAGTATTACTTAAACAGCAACTAACTGCGTAGCATGTGTGAGAGATTCTCTCTAGTCAGACATGTTTGATACAGTAATCTAGAATAATTTGCATGCCCGCAGCTGACACATGCATGTTTGTATATGTGAGTGAAAACCTCATTAAGTACTCTACACGCAATAGGCCAATTACACAGTTCTCTCCTTTTCTTCTCCTCCTCCTCCATGTCTTCTTGCTTGCGTCCCCCCTCAAAACAAACTCAGTCTCGTGCAAATTGCTTAATGGATTGCAAATCACTCCGACCTGGCAAAATGAGCTTAATTGAGGCCATGCATCATGCCATTGCCGGCTGATTTAAGGCGTGTAATTGTTTTGGGTGTAGGTAGCTTCGAAACATTCCCTTGCTCCTGTTTTGTGGTTCGTGCTGTCCCTCGCTGAAATGTTGCAATAATTAAAGCATCCAATTAAGATGTACTGTATAACACAAGTTCATCACTGCTGATTTCTTCAAGCCTTCAAGCGTTGCCCAATTATTGCCCTTTCAGCTTTAGACAAACCCTGTTCATTTTAAAGGCTTACATGTTGGGGGAGGGTTGTTTGAAAGGAAATTCTGCAAAAAAATACTATTGTGTAAATTACCAGTGAAAAAAACTGCAAAACGACGCACATCCATAGATGCTGAGTACCGTAGTATCTTTCTGAGCAAATACCTGATGTTATGATCTGCGCCTTATCTGTGACAATATATATATATATATATATATATATATATATATATATATATATATATATATATATATATATATATATATATATATATATATATATATATATATATATATGACCTTAATTGGTGACGCAGTAGAACCCAACCATTTTGTTTTTTAGGGGCGGGGTTGGGCTGGGAATTAATTTTGAACTGGTGTTTGAAATGTTTACACACATTGCAGTTTCAATATCAGGAACCTTAATAATAAAAATGTATTATTGATAGGCTTACCCCGTGCTTCTGTAAGTGGGGAAAAAGAGTCAGTTCTATAGTATCTATTTTGACTGCTGCCTAGTAAATTTGGCTGCCAGTAACAAGTCATTTAGTTAGTTCATTAATAAAGATATCTATAATGGCTAAATGTGTATACATATAGAAATGAATACATTTTGACTTTAAAATGCGCGGGTGCATTTGAATGCACCTCATGCCATGTGCGCATTGTGAAAAGAAACACTCCCATCACAGCTAGCTTGCGACATATCCTTCAATGACGGATATTTGGGATAACCAAATTACTGAACGAGTCATCTTCGTAATCACTCAGATCACGCTGAGAAACGTAACAAGAGAGGTTACTGTGGGCTCGTGAAGACCTGGTACATTAGAGACTAAAGCTGAGAAGTGCCAGTGCACCGAACCGTTGTTTATCAGCACACTGGACTTACTACCTAATGTTAATGTGATAACTACTTCTGCTGCTGTGGGATATTCTTATTAATTGTATTTTTTTTTTAACAATATTGGATGCAAGATGACTAGTGTTTTGACTTCATACAGTAATTATTTCCATAGCACACGCTAACAAGAGCTCTAAGTATTTTTTAATGATATCGTGATGTCAGGCGATCAAGCCGCCAGCCATTATTTTATCACTCACAGGATTTATTTCCTCTATTTAATGATGATGATAAAACTTTATTAATTCAGCTTTTAAAGCCTCTAAGAATGTAGGATACTGTAACAGCAATACAAATAACACGCAAGGAAGACATGTTAACATAAATAAGTGAACAAGCGGTCACTGCATGTGGCCTGTGCTCTTCTTTTTAAATGACCTATGCAAAATGCGTGTTTGTATTCTCTAAATATATGGTACTTTTGTGGGTGTTTGTGTGTCTGTGTGTACAATCTGAAGGAAGCAGCATCACATGAGCGTCAGACATTTTGCATTGAACTTAATTTGCTTGATTTTCAACAATGTTGAGAAAAACGATGAGGAAGAAATTACTTCAGCTTCATGTTCTTGTTAGCAATTTTTCAACATGGGTTATTTCTTGTAAAAAACAACTAGGATATGTTTTAAAACACTGTTGTTACAAAGAGCCATGTTTAATCAGGCTTAGCAAACTTAACATGAGCAAAATAAAGAAAGCAGCAGCAGTGTGCAAAGTTATGAATGAGACATACATGTGAGACATACTTTTAGTTTATAATATTTCATATAGTAGGGATTGGGGAATACAATAATTATGTTTTTTTTCCTCAAACATTGTAAAAAAAAAAAAAACAAAAAAAAAAACAAAGAAATAAGATGTGTGCTTGCTTTAGTTTTTGCTTTCACACCAATATATATATATATATATATATATATATATATATATATATATATATATATATATATATATATATATATATATATATATATATATATATATATATATACAATATATATGAAGCAAGCAGGGAACCCCAGAAAATCTGACTGTGAATAAGCACAGGTTCCAAATAAATTTCATCCAACCTTGCCACATTTATTTGTTTTTTATTTCGTTTTCAGAGCCCACTTTCACATGTTCAACATTACTCTGATTATTGCATTTGAAGTTTAGTTCTTCAAACTCTGAGTAGAAACTCCAAGAAAATAGACTCAACTAGACAAAAATGCATGCATGAAGTGCCTCAGCAAGGGCAGATAAAAATATATTATTAATGTATTATATTTCAGGGACACAACTCAATGATTTGTTAAAAGATTTAAGGGGTTAATATTTCACAAAGACCCTGTAACGATCACAGGTTCTTTGTGAAATATCAAGTCCAAGAATTTTAAAATAACATTACCATAACTATGAAAGGCCTGGGAAGAATCTCCTGTCCCATTTTTGAAAACCCCTTGAAGTGGTCACCGGAAATCTCAACTGGAACCACTGGCCCTTTAAGTCAAGTTGAAACACGTTAGTCTGCAAAGTAGTTGGCCGAAACAAGTGGCGCTAATCT
Source organism: Hippichthys cyanospilos (assembly GCF_059441005.1). Taxonomy (NCBI): domain Eukaryota; kingdom Metazoa; phylum Chordata; class Actinopteri; order Syngnathiformes; family Syngnathidae; genus Hippichthys; species Hippichthys cyanospilos. Next base: position 14,700,379 of record NC_142374.1, read on the forward strand.
ATTCGAGAGGGAGGACACGGTGTGTGTGCGTAAGTGTGCGTGTGTGTTGCGATGGCCAATGGAGACAGCGAGAAAGAAAGAAAGTGGGTTCCCATGACCCTCCTGGTCCAACTGGGGGTCTCTTCAAGTTGGAAAAAGTGCCAATGACACTCATCAACACATTCATTGACCCACTGCAGTCTTATCGAAAGTAATCTCAGTCTCGCTTGGCAGCTCCCAATTCAGTCAGGGGAGATAATCATCAAGCTCAAAGAAACTTTTGTCGTTCACCCCGGTGGCCGATTCTTTTTTGTGTGTGTGTCAGAAACACTCCGGAAACTCTTGGTGGTGAATCGAACGCTGAATATTGATGAGGCTGGGCCTATCTAAAATATGAATTTGTTAATCAGAGCTAATAAATATTTGACTTGTGGAGACGACGGAGTAGATGAATAGACATTTGGGCGCTGAATTGTTAATGCCAGTAATACGATACAGTACGCCTCCCATTAGCAAGTCCAGTCATGCCATTTTGGATCTGCCGCATTTTTTCAAGAGTTTGAGTTTATTTTTAGAATTCAACCAATTACATGTGGGACTGGTTCATTGTTGAAAACGTCTTTCCTTTAGATCGCTTTTGGTTACCTACCTCACATGCGGAGGTCGTAGCTTCGAATCCAGCTCCGGCCTTGCATTTTCTCCCTGTGACCCTGTGGGTTTTCTTCAGGTACTCCGGTTTGCTCCGGACTTTCCAAATTGCCTTCGGTGTGTTTGTGTGTGTGAATGGTCGTTCGTCTCTGTGTGCCCTGTGATTGGCTTGCAACCGGTTCAGAAAGTTCAAGCCTACTGATTAAAGGCAGCCGGGATAAGTACCAGCAAGCCCGCAACCATTCTAAGGATAAGCACCAATGAAATGCATGGACTCTAATCGTTAATAGTAAAAAAGCAAAGATTTGCTGAGCTTAATTTACTGGATAATGCTTTTTGGAGGGAATTTTAAATAACGCAGATATCTCATAAAACTTTATTCTAAACATTGCTTTTTAGAAATATGGAAGCTTTAACTGGGTGAGGTAACAAATGTGATTACAATGACCCATTAAAGTGACAAATGAAATGTACTGTTCCATCAGTTAAGCATCAGTCGTTTGTTAAATGTTTTTGTCTTTTGGTGGTCTGCCCGCCAAATGTCAGTCTATCACGGACAAACGGTCCATTCCGTCTTTCCGTGCCTAAGGACTGCCCACCTCTGTGAAAAAATTTCCATCATGGTGAGAGCAACCTAACATTTTGGGTACCTTCTGACTGGATAAAATGAATATCCTCCCAATCCAAATGGAAAGATTGGAGTAAAATTTGTTTTTAACACCCAAAATAAGAACCCAAATGTAGTGTAGAGAATCAACCTCCAAAAGCTGCTTATAAACAGAGCACCATCCTGAGAGGAATAAACCGGCCCATTTATTTTTGTGCTTCATTCTCACCGCTGCTCAATCCATTTAAGAAAATCCAGCAATGTGAAAGAAGCAAGGTAAGGTTCCAAAAACAGCCATCGTTTTATATTACGTGCAAGCAACACCAATCACACACCTTCAGAAACATGTGTTATTTCACATATCAACACTGCACTCATGTGTCTTAAATTGTGTTGATTGTTTGCTGTTCCTTATGCAACTAAAACAATTCATCCATGCACAGATAAAATGGAATTCTTCAACTCCCATCAATTCTGAGTAAATTTCCCTGGAATGTTTGAACTTGGACTAATTCCCCAGTGTTAATTTACACAATGCATTCTGGAAATGTACTGCTTTTAACCACTTTTTAAGCTTATTCTTACCATGCTTTTAATAAATAAAAAACATGTTTAGCAGAGGTACATTTTTAGTGCTTGACTGTCATTTACAGTCTCATCATTTAAGACCGTTTCCTTGCTCCTAAGTACATGGCTATTTAGACATTTCTCAGAAATTTAGATTTAACTGGGTAATAAACATTTACCAACATTCTCAGGTGAGAAAGGTGATGACGGTTACGGCGACGAATTCAAATAACTGATGAAATCTACTCCTCCAATTGTCTTAGTCTGTCATTTTAAAATGTTCGTCACACGGCGGTCTGTTCCATCACGGAAACTCTGTCAATATCAACGAAAGTTCCATTTCTGATGTTTATCTCTGTAGTTTTGCATTTACTGATGTAGGGCAAACCTGCAAGCATGAACGAAAATGAGCGCAGCACAAAACTATGGCAACTATTTGGGTATTGACAAAATAATATGTGGTAAAATTAGCCATATATATATATATATATATATATATATATATATATATATATATATATATATATATATATATATATATATATATATATATATATATATATATATATATATATATATATATATATGTGGTAGGGTCTTTGCACGCGTGCGACTTCCCAAGCTCTGACACATAAGTCACAAGTCAGCGCTCAATCTGAGAGATCAAGGTTATGATAAAAGAGCCCCACTGCGCTTTTAAAACAGCTCACTGCTGTGGGCGATGTAAATCAGATGAATGAAGCCCCCCCCTAACACTCCAACACCCAAATCCCCACCCTTCACCGTCAGCCAAATGCAAGCATGACTCATGAGGCCAAAAATACAGTTGAAAAAAACTAAACAGTTAGTTTTTGTCATGTGATTACTCTTGCTGGAGAAACATTAAAGTTCTAAAGTACACATTCATCTCCCGATATTCATACACATGCACAGAAAGCCGTCTCGGATATTTGATTAACCAAAGTGTAAACAAGTCAGAGGTATTTGATTTCCAGTCCAATAGTCTGGGGGTTTTAATCCATCTTTTAAAAAGTCGAACATGGTCAGATTAAGGTGTTACGCATGCATTTTAAAAGTTTGCTTTCCATCGATTGTTTGAGTGAATGTGCCTACTTACCTACTTACTTGAGTCGCATATCTACCTACCCAATCCATTTTTATGTTCCATACTTTTCTACTTAGCTGACATTGGGCCATATCAATGACAAAGCATTACTTTGATGTCAGCAACTCCCTCATAGGCCCCCTGAGAAACTGTTGCTGACTGGTGATGGTGGGTGAGTGGGTGGGTCACACCTTTGGTAGACAGCTAATATTATAGTCCACTGACAGAATTCTAAGCAGGCAAGCCAAAGATATGCTTGAAATTCTATACTTTCCATCTTGCTTCTGCTCCTGAACATGGCCCTCCCACCCACAACAGGAGCCTATCAGGTGATGCCACGGACAGCCAATCACGTTCCACTGGTGTGATCGCCCTTTGTTTTCCAACCCCCAACAGCTTAAGCAAAAAAAGCTTAATGCATAAAAATGGATCTAATCAGCATCCAGAAAGCCATAATATAGAGATTAAAAATGTAATTATTGCAATTACAAAAATTACGACAAAAATAACTTTGACTGTAATCAATTGAACTCAGTCTTTTTTTTTTTTTTTTTTACTTTCCCAGAAAGTTTATTATATGAGAGGCTCCACAGAGGGTTTTGGTATTAAACATGCACTTTTAAAAGTGATTAAAAAAAATAAATAATGACATAACTTAGAAATCAGAACTCAGTAATATGGCAATGTAAGATGGATGCTTTCTGCTTCAAATGCAGCCAACTGTTAGTCTAGTCAAACATCACTTCTGTGCCTGTGGCACACATAATACTTTATTCTCATTATCTTAAAAAGAACTACATTGGCGATACAGCTAATGATTCAATTAACTCATTCAGAAGTATCCGTTATTTAGACTCTCGTTCACACCTAACACGAACAACAAAAAAACAGCACAAGCCAAAAGTTTGGGCGCACTTTTGCATTCAATTATTTTCAAGTAATGATCAAAGAAAGAGATCCCGGATTCAAGCAGCCAAAATGAGTTTCCTCCGCAGGGTGTCCAGGCGCTCCCTTAGAGCCAAAGTGAGAAGCTCAGTCATCCAGGAGGGATTCAGTGTCGAGCCGCTGCTCCTCTGCGTTGAGCGGACCCAGTTGAGGTGGTTCGGGCATCTGGTTAGGATGCCTCCCGGATGCCTCCCTGGTGAGGTTCTCCTGACACTTCCTTCTGGGAAGAGGCCCCGAGGATGACCCAGGATATACCGGAGAAACAATGTGTCTTGGCTGCCCTGGGAACACCTGTGAATCCTCACGGAGGAGACCGGGGAGAGGGAAGTCTGGGCTTTCCTGCTGAAGCTCCTGCCCCCGTAGATGATTGATGGATGACTGGAGATCTCTAAGCAATTAACCAACTACCAGTATAATCGATTAGTTGTCGATTACGCAATAAACGTTTGTTTACTTCCATGGTTGATGAGGTCTAGAAAGATCCTTGTTCAAAAGTAGCCAACTTCATAGCGACTTTACCTTCCAATTTAATTCACTAAACTAAATACCAATGTGCAGTACCTATCCACCTTCCCTCCCTAGTTGACTGAAGTACCGACAGTTGCGTCTCGAATGTTCTGCCGCAGAAGTAGGGGTGGAAGTGACAATCAGGAAAAGTTTAACTTTGAGTTAAATTCTCGCTTAAATTCAAAGCGTCTGAGGGTTACTCAGGTTCAGCTGTGGCTCCCATTCTGTCTTTCTCCACACCCCCCGCGCCCCCTCCTTCCTTCATGGCGTTTCATGTGGCAACAAAGCCATCCGACGGCATGCAACACTTGGGTTGGCGCTGTTGCCGCCGCCGCACAGCCGCACTTCAAACGCATCGCATCACCTATTCCCTGAACGTGTGCACTGGAGAAACACACAAGTGTACTGCTGAATACACACACACACACACACGCCTATGCACACCATAGTCTTGTCAGAAAGCTACACCTGTTTGAATACACTGCACTTGGGACAGAAGTTTGTTGATTATGAGTCAGCACGTAGATATCTAGCTTCTTGAGTTACTTCCTTCCATACATACAGTACCAGTTAAAAGTTTGGTAACACTAATATTCTACTGGTCTGAAATGTATAAAGAAGCCAACCTACCTACCAATCTGCCTGCCTGTCTGCAGCTGCCAACTAAAAATCTCTTTATTTTATCGTTAATTAAAAAAAAAAAAATCATTACTGTTAAAAATGCTAAAGGTATTTGTCATTTTTACTAAGCGAAATTGTCAGTTTCCGCCAAAAGTAACTAACTGGATTTTAAGTTGTTTTATGAATTTTCCAATCAAGTAATACGTAAATTTAGTTACTTTCCCACAGTAATTAGGGTGCCACTGCTTTTAGCCCTACCTATTGTTTATATTGGTCCCTACTTTCACCTACATACGACGTAACCAATCCACCAAACTGACAAGCCAATCCCAACCTGCCCTACTTTCCGACATACCTTTCAAACATACCAATGCCCACATTTCTTAAATCAGGCAGGTAATCTACCTCGGAATTTGAATATTTTACTTTTTAATAATCTATTTGGAACTATTTTTGCACACTCCAAGCATTAGATCAAACATTTCAAAGATGAGACAGCTGAGCGATCCTGCGCACAAAAAGTGTGAGTCAAGAATGGAAAAGGCAAGGAAGGCATTTGCTTCAAGGGAGTTTCAAAATGTATCCACCCGGAGCCAAATGACTCAGTTTGTTGCCAAATCTGAAACTAAATGAACATATTTAGAAAGTGTGTAGGTTACAAAGACGTCACACGGATTTTTTTTGCCTTTGGATATTTTAAAGACATCTTCAACGCAGCGCATAACTGGCGTCTGACAAATATTGATACATTGTGTGTATTGGGTCTAGCCTGTGCATCAATGTCAGTTCACCTGTTTACCTGCAAGCTGTAAAGAAAGACAAGCACAAACACACACATACACAAACACACGGAGGTGACCTGCCTGCTCAATAAGTCAATGTGCAAAACTATCTGTCTCTTTTTTCCACTTAGTCAAAGTCAGTGATGAAGGGCAGTGACTTGTTTTATAATTTTGGGGGGAATAATAGGGACTCACATTTAAATAGAACATTCACTACTGTTTTTTTGTTTTTGTTTTTTTTTATATTTTAAGGTCGAACATGAGAAAGTGAGTGGCTACATCTCCTCTTTATTGTCATATATATATACGGTGATTCCTGTAAGACGCAGGACGCACGTATGGTGGTAATATGAAATTTTTAAATTTTCTTAATTTTTTTTGTCTACCAACTGCAATATCCTCTCTTTAACAGACTGAACATGCCTGCATATTTAATACCAACATTATATTTATAGAAAATGGATGGATGAATAGTACCTACAGAATACTGCAGAGTTAAATAGCAGTTCAAACTCAAAATCAATACTTAAATAGCATTCTTTCTCCCATTTTTTAATTATTTTAGTCTATCTATCTATCTATCTATCTATCTATCTATCTATCTACCTACCTACCTACCTACCTACCTACCTACCCATCCATCCATCCATCCATCCATCCATCCATCCGACATGGTCAACTTTTTTCCCTCATTTCAAGTGAACATGAGCAACACACTAAAACTGAAATGATTGCTTTCTAGTATTTGAACCACCGCAGCAGCTTTCAGTTGAACTTTTTCCAAGCTCGTTGATGTGAGCTGAACCTGCAGATGGCGACTGCCACGTTGCGCCATCCGTCTTCTTTTCTCACTTATTTGCTGTCGCCCGCAGCTTCGCCGAGACTTCCGCCACCCCGCTCAGCGTTTACGCTGGCGTTCTCATCTTAGTCCTTGCATTCTTTACGGCGCCTCGTTTTGGATTCCTAAGCACTTCTCCTTGTTTATGTAAATGCTGATATGAGTATCTGTCACTCTGTGCAAAAATCATTGTGATTAATGTATGCTGCCCCACATACTCAGCTTGCAGGTGCTGCAAAATGATTTTTCTTATTCTAGGAGAATATATGACAATGTCTACCAATCTTGCTTACTTGTCCCAACCACCCTACATACAATTTACCTACCAAACTGTATATGATCATGTCCAAATCTAGCATACACGAATGGCCTCTATTCATGTATGAGAGTTAATCTCACTTTTTTGCACCCTGCGTGAGTTGGATTTTAAGTTCATTAAGCTTGTCCTCACTTGGGTCGCAGGCTAGCTGGTGTCTACCGAGGTGTCTTTGCGCAGCAGGCGGGATACACTCCGACCTGCTTGCCAACTACTCGAAGGGCACACAGTGATAAACAAATATTCATACTCACAAACACCACCTTAGGGTAATGTGCCGTGTCCAATATAGTACGTATCATGCATGTTTTTGGGAATCTGAGGGAAAGGAGTCATTTTGGCTTAGTTTCTTTACAGAATAGTTTTCCAGCTGTCATATTTAAGTGCAATTTGGGTTTGGCTGACCGCTCCAGGGAAGGTTCACAATTGTTCACAAATTTCTCCTTTTGTGAATAATGGCTCTGACCGTAGTTTACCGTAGTCGTAAATCTTTGGAAATGGCGTTGTGACCAATCACAGGGATATAACTTTGCTTATCATTTCTTCTCATATTTCTTTGAATTGTGACATGATTAATTTCTTTTAGTAATCTTGTAGGCTGCTTCCTTTGCTTAAGTGATTTCATTCTTCTACGAAACTGACAGTAATCGAGCCTGAGTTTGGACAGTGAAATTCAAATCGGCTTTCAAAATATTGTGCTTAATCAGTCGCCTCAATTTCGCAATTATATTTGAGGTCACATTGGTTTGGATTTCACCTTTGACAAATGTAATCATCATTTAGAAACCTCATTATGTATTTACTTGGCTTTGCTGTGATGTATAAAATTGGCTCGACAATCCAAAACATTTTTTCCTTACATGCTGACTGTAGCAAATTTGACCCATTTTGCCAGTAAACAGCAATAAATATTGTACCATAAATGTCATTCTTTCACCCTAAAATTTCATTACTCTAAAACTATCCAGAATACGCCAAAATATTGAATGTTATTATGTTCAGGTTACGCATGATAAATATGAAGAAAAAAGTCAGGAAAAGGGCAAATACCTTATCCCGACACTGTACATATTGTACATTATGCCCAAAGTGTGCAATTACCTGAGCGTATGTGACTAAGTGGCAGCAGTGTCACCTTTTGGGTGATATTAGCAGCAGCAGGAGCATTTGACATCCCATGGGGCTCTCTAACAGTGCAAAAAAATCAAGGCCTGGAACGCCATCAAGACTCATTTACAGTGCGCTTGCTGCTGCTTGGTGGTCTGTTTTGGAGCCGGCTACACCAACTGTGAGCCAGCATGCAAAATGAACCTCGGCCCTGTTTGTGCTGCAAATGGTCCCCCGCTACTTGTGGGGGAAGAATGATAGGCGATGTGTCCTTTCAAAGTAAAACGGGCGGCGTTTTTAAATCTGCACAATGGCCTTCATTTATTGATTTAGAAAAACAATCACACAATGTTTTAGAGCTTTTTCTTCAGGTGAAACTGTTCAAAATAGTCATGCTCCTGTGTTACTCTTACAAATCAATTTATATTATTACTTTGCAGCAAGTGGTTCATTTGGTCAAAAAAAATTCTAGTTCGAATATAGATTGATATTGTTTTTGTTTTTATCTCAGTACTATATTATATTTTTTTTTCAGCTTCAGATTCAATGTAACTTGTATAAACCTTGTAAAAAGTATAGTTAATATTTGTTGAACGCTAATTTATATTGCATTTTTCTCTTGGTGGTGTTAAAAAGGATACAATGGGGAGTGGTGGGGGGGCGTGAAATGTTTCCTCTTTCCTGGGGGCGGCTTTACAAAAAATAATTGAGAAACATGCACTAATACAAAATGATAAAAAAAAAAAACTTGTAAGCCACATTTTTTTTCTTTTTTTTTTTTTTTGCTTTGTGCTGAGGAAAAAACAGACTTACGAGTGTCATTCAGACACCGCTGCAAATCACAACATGTGGCCTCTTTCATGTTACAATATTACATTGAACTTCCACTACAGGTATCTATTGGGTTCTTTGCTTACATGTTTTCTATTTTGTATAGATACTTTGGCACATTTCGATTTCATAAAAATGCTATGAAATAAGCATACACATTTCAGTAAATGATGTCCATTGAATGAAAGCATGAAATCCCAGGAAAATATGAGCAAGGGAGTGATAAAGGCACAGAAACAATTGTAAAATTCAGTGAAGTGAAAGGAAAGTAAAAATTACTGTTTACATTCTGTTACAGTGCAGCAATGTACCATTCCTTTTTTTTTTAATTCGACACCCCCCCCCTCCCTTTTTTTAATGGGTGTTTTGTGATGCTAGAATTAATGAATGGCAGTCCCATTCATTTCAATGGGGGAAATTTGCTTCATTTGGAATTTAAAAGTCTTCCTAATGTTTTATCTGTTATATATTCACAAATGCTATATAAAAGCTAGATGGAGCAGGAAATGACTACACTTAAGCGCTTCAGACCATCCAGCACTTAAAAGGGTTTATTTTCCCAAAACGGCTCCATTGCCTCGGTTAAACGTCGGCATAAAACTACACAGGTAATTACACACAAACACAAGCAGGCACATATGGTCTCATCTAACGGTTTGAAAGCTACAAGATCAAAGAGGATGCCGAACTAAAGCAGGTGGATATCCAAATGACAGTAGAAAGGCTTTCTTTTTAAACAGGTAGCTTGAAAATACATGTCAAAAGCCAGTAATCACATTCCAATGTGTTTCTTTAATCTTATTTTCTTATGGGTTATAAGTTCACACTCAATTCGAAAGTGAAGTATTTGTTGTTAAAAGAGGCAGTTTAAAAATGCAGGCCAAATTTTAGGACATTGTATTGCTGCCATCCATTCAAAATGTTTCAAATTCCTTCCAATTTGAGACAAAGGAAGATAAATGATCAAGCTGCAAAATCTTTGAATTTTGAGCAGATAGACATAGCAATGCACATTAAATTTGGTATTTGTACAGGGCTTTAAACTGTGTGCCCTATTTTGAGCCAAAAATAAGTGTTATTAAAACAGGTTTTGGGAAAGCAGGAACTTGAAGCACACTTTCTGAGGGTTTCCATTTTTAGCTGACAGCACGCGTCAAAATGGATAGAAATGATTTGATTTCGCTGATAATTATGTATTCCACAAACAACATGGAAGACAGACATTGAGAATGTTATTGGAAAAAACTTTTGACTTGACTTTCCCTTTAAATTCACGGCACGCACCAAGCCCAGATAATGGATTTTAAGATGGGGCTGGAAAAGTCACGGTAAATTTCAGGACACGTAAATTATATTTCCTCCTCTTACGTTATGATTGAAGTAGTTTTATTTGTTTTTGTTTTCATAAGGCTGAAATTTAAAACACATTTCAAGCTCGTATAATTGATTTTCAGACAGGTCTTGAAAACCCCTGCCATATTTCAAGCCAAAAAGAATATATGCTGCTTTTTGTTGCATCCATCATCCTCCCGCCCTCCTGGACACACAATATTTGTCAACACTCTCCCTTTCTTCGGGTTTGACTACAATAACGTTTGGGACTCCATGGAGCATAAGCCTGTCATCCTGCAATTAATTTGGGAAGTTTTCTAGCACTGCATGGAGGATAGATAACAGAAAACGCAGCTCCATTGCCAAGTTCCCACCTGGGCATTTCCTCAGAGGTTGTAATAACGGCCAGTGCAGCGTGGCCGGAAATAGCAACGCCATGCCTAGAGACACTTGGGCAGCATCCACTCCCCAAAGCATCTTTTGGCTGCGTCCGCCCTTCCTAACTTTGTTTAGTGTGCCACCTTGAGCACGGCGACACAGAAATGTTAGGAGGGTCGGTGTACGTGAGCCGAACGCTTCACAAATAGCAACTGTGATAATGAAGCAGATGGCAGATTAATGGACGGGGGGATGATTTGGGCGCTGTTCAAGCATGCATGTCGCCAGAGATAACAGGATCTCATAGCAGATAATGACCAGATACGCTCAGAATAGGAGGATTACAAGAGGGTATCACACTTTTTCACAAAATGTCTCTGCAACATTTCTCATCAAATTGAATGTACTTTTACTTTGTAATTGTATTTAAGCAACGCATTTCAAGACAGAATTATTATTTTCAGAGTGTGTTTGTGTGTGTGTGTATGTGCATGTGTGGCTGTTTAAACAAATAAAGGCTTGAAAAAAAAAAGTTTTTTCTGAAGTTTTTTTGAATACACGGTTTGAAGAATTTTGTCAAATATAAACACAGCCTCGATTCCTACTTGAACCGTCATAGTTTAGTTCAACGACTAGACTAATTTTTCCCAAATGTCCAATCATAATAAGTCCTTTAGTTAGGTTTTGAAAGTCTATTGTTCGTGGTCTGAAATTGTATTTCAAACATTTCTGTTCTGTGATACACTGAAAGTAGGAAAGTGATACCTTGATATGCAAGTTCAATTTGTTACAAGACTGCTCCTAACTGAAATCATTCTTTATATTAAATGCACAGTCCCATGCCCCAACCCAATATTTAGATTTTCTTATTTTGCACCATTTCCAAACATTGATAGTCAAATAGAGAGAAATGAACACCTTTTGCTCAATTAATTATTTTTAAAAAACACTCAGTGAAGTTAATTTGTTTTTTTTCCTTCAATTTTCATGGACACAGGACTGCAGTTTAGAAATTATTTTACTGCCCTGGGCAAGCTTTACAGTCTTAATCAATTAGTTATGTTTCAACATTAGCTTGGAAAAAAAAAACAAACAAGGGAGAATGTTAATAATTCAGCAAACTTACTTCATAAAAAACATACTTTATAATATTGACTATTTGTAAGTCAAGGTTTCACCATAACTGTAGGTGTATTACACTTGAATGTTCTTTTGGGCACTGCCATGAAAGTAGCATGTCTTTGCATCAGATCAATTATATACAAAAACGGTGAGCCCACTCTTTTGAACACACACACGCACACACACACACACACACACACACACATACAGATCATTAGTCGATTTAAATGCGTGGTAAAGCTGTTTAAAGTTCAATTTTCAATGACAACATCTGATGGAATGTCCATGCACTTATGGTCAGGTGACGTATTTAATTTTCACATATGTTTTTGCTTCTCTTACCTTTCGGGTAAAAGCAAAGCCGGCGGGTGGTCTATTTTCAAACAAAAAGCTCTTGTGAGCTGTTCGACAAATGCGTATCCAATGTTTACTGTTGTCATATGCTGACTTTTCTAACCTTCAACTAGGAAAATACACTTAAATGCCCCTTTGAACTGGCAGGTCTGAGTCAGGAAAAAAGGATGCCGACTACACAAAAAAAAAAAACAAATGATCACTATCGGCCATATTTGTTGTACACCACAAACGCTTTGAGGTCAGAAACTGGAGAGTCCGCAAGGGATAAATCCAACTTCCAATCTTAATTGAATGCAACCTGAGTTTGGACTTTTATTAATGCCTGAATAGACTTTATGTGGTTGTTGCAGTAACCATGTCAAGATTTTTGTACATATCAAGGTGTTGCTTGAGCACTTATTAGGCGATAAATACATGTATTTTTAACATTTAAAAATGTTATTGCACCTTTAAGGTATACTTTTGTTGCTCAAAATACTACAGGATGAAGCATGTCAATCAGTTGGTGGTTGTAAATATTGAACAGATTTACAATTTGTCTTAGCAGATCAGTGGTGAAAAAACACTCAGTACATCACACTCCTCAGAATAATCCCTCAAAATCAAATATTTCTGAGACATACCATTGCCAGTCTCTGTTGTTTTTTTTTTTTTTTTTTTTAAATTACAAATGGAGGAAAATCAACTGGCCTCATTATAGGTATGTGTGTGCCCCACTTGAGTAGAAGAAAATTAATGGTTTTCTTTTCTTACTACAAATGATGAGTCAGGCACTCATCAGACTTTTTTTTTGTTCTCATTAGACAAACAGGCCAATCCCAGGATGGAATATAGTCTCAGTCGGACTCAATTACAGCTCGCCAAACTATGTCAGATAGAACAAAGTGCATGTTTGAAGTGTGCTTTCATACAGTTGAGAAGAACATGAAGCAACATAGAAAAATAAAGAGCAAGCAAGCTACATATCAGTGGACTGCAGTGCGGTGATTAAGATTAGCAAAGGAAATTGTACCTTTTCACTTGCTCTCTACCCAGTAAATGGGGTCAAATCGGGTGAATGTTCCATTGATTGTTTGCATTTTTCTCCTTTAATTTTTTCTCCTCCTATAATTGATGTAACAAGCCGAGAGTCACTTCCTAATCTTTGATTGCTACTCAAAAGCTATGGCGATTCAAGACTGTCTTACATGCCTACTTGGAAAAAAAACACCCTTGAAGAATATTTTCATCGGTGGCAGTAAAAGGCGGATTCCAGTTTGATTAATATGAACGTCCACGAAAGTGAATGAATGCATCCAACTTGAAGAAAATTGAAATAGACAATCATATACAATTATGAGGATTCCTTAGGCCGAAATTGACATGCAACATACCATACATGCATTTATAATGAATGCATTATACTTTATGCTTAGCTTTATGCTTAGCTGCTGCATGTTCAACTGCTGCTGCTGTTCCAAGTGTGTCTTTTTCTGTTTTCATTGCCATATTAACTTAACTTTCTAATCTACGATTCACTTCCAAGGAAGTCATCAGTAAGGCATTTAAATGGAATGATGAATGAATGGGCGAGTGAGCAAGTGAATGAGTGGTAAGTGCGCAATGTGACTGTCTACAAGAGATTACAAGTGAGTGAGTGAGTGATGTGCATATGTGTTGGAAGGTATGCATGGAGTGACAGTGTGGCCACTGTGCTCTGCTGCTGCTCTTATTGTCAGAATGCTGCTGCAGATCGCCTCATATCATTAATCAATTATTCACCACAAGCTTGTTAATGTTTCATGAGCGAGGCTTCTGCGGTCAATTACTAATGAATAGTGCTCGTAGTCAGAAAGCTCTGAGGAGGCCACAAATCACACACTGTACACTAGATTTTGGGGTACGTGTGTGGGCGGTGGGTCTTCATATTATTTTATATTTATTTTCTCTAGAAATCAGATTGGTTTGCTGACACTTTTGCAGTTTTTAAGTGGTGCTGTGTTTATTTCCAGGAGTGAAAATGAGTAACGTGAGCAGATGAACAGTCGACAGGTCAGTGCATGTCCTATGAAGTGCGTTTGCCATGCCTGTGTGCACAAGTTAATTACAAGGCTCCCCATTTGGAGACCCACACGGCCCTAAACAATCAACTATAGCAGAGTCATGCACACACAAGAAAATCACCAACTGGACTGATGTGATTTGAAATTTCTTTTGTACTGATATGAAGCAGACACCATGTCTGACTCATACCATGCACAGCAATCCCCACCCTCCATCATCTGGTTAGGTTTAAGGCCACAAACTGTGTCCTATGCAACAGGTGAAATATGCAAGATTTTGTTAAAAATGTGTAAGGTGTGTACACACATTTTAACAAGCACATTTTACCTCATACAGTGAACACACATTTTACAACATATCGTATAGTATAGTATAGTATAGTATAGTATAGTATAGTATAGTATAGTATAGTATAGTATAGTATAGTATATATGGTCAGTGTTGGGAGTAATACATTACAAAAGTAATGTAATTACTGTAATGTGTTACTCTTTGCTGTAATGCGGTAGTGTATTATATTACACACAAAAAATAGTAATATTGTACTCTTTACAAATGAGAGCAATGCATTACAATGCATTTTTAACCTGAAAGTGGTGTCACCCCCTAATTCGCCAAAAACACCGCAAGCTCGGATGAGAAAAGTCCAAGGCAAAATGTTTACTTGCTGATCTACTACAGCAGACATGAATGCGGCATCAGCAGACAGCAGGTTGAATATGGACTATATGTACACTAGATAGACATACACCCATTACCTTCAGTTCGAGATAAAGACAAGAAGACTACTTTGCGCACGACACCTAAAAAGTTGTCCACTTTGCAAAATAGGAAGGGTAATTAGACAAACCATTTAGAGTGGGGCCATAAAAACTTAAGTTAGCAAGTTAGCAAAAAGAAAACACGTGGAGGATTGCGCTCTTTTGCTGAGGGATGCCCCTTCCACCTCAAGAGGTTAGGAGATTCGTTAGAAGACATGCTGCCGCTTTCCACATTGCATTCCACAGTGGATTCGCCAGCATTTCAAAATCTTGTGAGCAAGATCCCTGTCGCAACTTGCAATAACGACGAGGCAAGCTAACGCTAATATTCGCTGTACAATTGCTGTTAATAATAGTCTGTAAATAGTTCTGGTCGAGGTGTGTCAAGATGAAGCAGACAAAACTCATGTTAAACAGTATGTTTATAGCATAATTTTTTGCATTTTTACTGTTGAATTTGGCTGACCTGCTTTTGTCCTTCTTTCAAATAAACAATCAAGCAAAATAGAGCGGTACATATCGTGGTTGCCAGTTTGATTACACATGAAATCAATGTGCGGCAGAACATGTTACCAAGTTCATAAAAAAAATTACAAACTTTATAAGAAAAAAAAAAATCCTTGGGATAATGTGACCACAAACCTTGACGCAACAATGACCTATGGACCAGTACTGGGCCACAGAAAGGCCAAAAATGGGACGGGGCCACACAAAGCCCCAAAATGTGCCGCATATGTGTCAACCATACACCATCCCAACCTGTCGTTAAAATAAAATAATGCTCAATGAAAATAAATGATTTAAAAATGGAAAATTTAGATTCGCAGTTATTTTGAAAATTTTGCAAAAATCTTGTCGTATCTCGTTCTCGTGGACTCACTCTCATCTCGTGGAATTTTTATCTCATCCCATGACTATTATGCGACCATCTGTGATCATATTTCCTCAATCCGATGCGAAGAAAAAAGTGTGTGGCTGAGGGCAATTCGAGTCCAGCTTTCCCTTCTAAATTTGGTTTGCAATTTGAAGTTTACCCACCAATAAATAAAAGAAGAAGCAGTAAACAACAAAAAGTAATCGTAACAATGATCAAAGTGCAGCTAAACATGCAGCTGATGGTGTCAAGATGAAACTATTTTGACAAGAGAAAGTAGCTCCAAAATGACTTGGAGAAAAAGAAAATGTTGTGCAAAGTACGGCTACAAAAACAAGGCAAGACGACAAACCTGTTTAACCTTTCCCGAGACGGATGTTAAAGCTGCAAACGCAACAGGCATGCAAACATTCATTTTCAAATTCTTCCTTTTTTTATTTGAGATTGGCATACAAACCAGCTGCACACAAGAAGCAAACCGACATTCAAAACGCGACTTGGATTACGCTTTTTCCTCATTTGGATATCGGTAAGTAAAAGATGGCAACAAAGCATGGCAGCTTCAGGAGCCGCACGCTAATTTGAGTAACAATTATACAAAAAAATGTTGGTGATAGAATTATTATTTATTTGCATGTTAATGTCATTTATAGAAGGTTTTGTTTTTTGTTTTTCAGATTTTTTTTTGTTTTTTTTTTATCAATCATTAACTACGGAAGCCCCGGTCATGCAGTCTGCATTCAGACTGTTGAATCAGTGGCTCAAAATGTTATCTCCCCATAAGACCACCGGAGGTCACAGTTTTACCAGCGCATCAAGTTGGTTATGTGCGAGGGTCAATTGCCGAGTGGGTGTGATTTGCGGACTGTAATTTGTTCGCGAGTGTCCTGTTAAGTTGCGCTTGTTAAGTCTTTTAATGACTATTGGGCGAACTTTTGTCCACTTGGCCACATCTCAAGTGACTACTAGAGCAAAAGTCAATGGGCGCTTACAACGTCAGGCCATCAGTGAGTGCGTGCACGTGTGTGTGTGAGTGCATGCGCGCGCACCATCCGTTGAGACGAGGGGCGTGTGAAATGAAGCGCTGCTAATGCTATTAGCGCACGGACGCAAACCATCTGTGGGGAATCGGAAAAGGAAGCGTGTGCAGCCTCTGTGGACCTACTTCCTGCTACATGAACTGGAGATGAGGCGAAACACAGCATTGCCGTACACACAAGCGCGCGCATCTACACGCGGACAGACACACGCGTAGCGGTGGCATGTGGTCTTCAAATGGCCCATTTTTTATTGACTATTATCTGGATATCTTCCTGCATTAATGTATTCCTTTATTTTCCTCCCATCTCTTTTTTTTTTAACTTATTTTTGCCCGTCTGTCCGTGGGGAAGTTTTGGGCACAAAGCCCCCTCGCTGAGGGACCCTTATTGGACAAAGCTGGTTTTCTGGGCCTCGCTGCATATATGCATGCCATGCAGACAATGAGGCCCTTATTAGAGCGACCGGCCTCTTGCTTGCTCGCTCGGGGAAAGCTGTGACTGACACTGTGTGAGCATGAGTCTGTCTGTGTGTGTGTGTGTGTGTTTGTGTGTGTGTGAGCGCGCGCGCTTGTGCACAGTTCCCACTTTGTGCCTGTGCACATGCAAGTCACAGAAGTGTGAAGTAGATGGTACTCTCAGTACTCCCTGATCACGGAAGTGATCAATCACTGTCTGATCACATGCAGTTTTCCCCTGCACAGCGCTGTAGCACTAAAGAGGTGAAGACAAAATATGATATACTGTATAAAAAATGACATCACAAACTGTCCAAGCAGGCATACTTATCAGAAGCTCTTTTGAGGCAATGAGAAGTAGCATTGGCTGACTCAATTTTTGCTATTTTGCAGGGCAAGGAGTTTGAAGTTTTATAGCTGTCATAAAGTAGAGCGGATTTTATATCTCAGGGGTTTATATGGAAATGTCTACTTTTTGGGAGATTTTTTTTTAAACAGAAATCATGATTTTTCTCAAATAATGTCAGTTTGTTAGATACAGTGCTGCCTTCAAATACGAATGATTGGATTGACCAGGCAGATAGTGAAGTTCTTCCAAAAAGACGATTTAGATGTTTTAATGCCAGTTTCAGTTGACGCTTACTGTCAAACTAAACATTAAAGGGACAGTATGTAGGATTTTCAGTAAAAAGGAATAAATGAAATGATTGTAAATGTCACAAATTTGAAAATAAATGTGTTCTTAAAGACCAACAATATGTTTTAAAAGTCCGCATAGGTCTAGTTATCATAAATATATATTACACGGGGGCACCTTCTCCGGAGGCGGCCATGTTTGTTATAGCTACAGACAATGCTAAATGCAGCATCTGCAGCACCCCCTGTTGTCTGAAGTAAAAAACAGCCTAAATCTTATACAATATCCCTTTAAAGAATTGCATCATGTGTATCTAACCAAATTAACTCTATCTCATAAAACTCAGTTGAGATTATTTCTAACCATGAACTTAACCATGTGGTAGACAGACTGCCAAATATCATCATGTTGCAGGAGTCACTTTAAGTAATGCTTATTTTACCTCTGAAAACTGTTGGGTCTCCGGGACTCACAATACTTTAAAAAAAACAATGGGTCCCAACAGAAATGTTTAGCATCCTAAAAATTGTGCTGTAAAAAAGACAAAGTCGAAGGTTCGAACTGCCTTTACAAGACATCGGAAAAAACAACAAAAGATATGAACAAATGCCACAGTAAAATGTATCGAAACAGAATGAACTTTCACGTAGCATCCGTCATCATCTTTTTCATATTACAACCATTGATATAACAGTCCATTTTGGTAGAAAAGTCTGCTTTTCACTTTGAGTGTTTACTTTGAACATGTTTGTTTTGTTCCTCTTCTGGAGCTTCTGAAGCGTTTCGTTTTCGCCTCTTTACTTTTACTTTTCTCTACTTGTTACCTGATTTATTTTATTTATCACTAATACTAAAAAAAAAAATGCAGTTTGCTTTCTTTTGGGCCTAAAGATAGCACTTTTTAGAAAGCATTTTAGAAGGAGTCTTTGTAAAGACAAACAAGTCCACTTGTGCAATTTTTCTGTGAAATAAAGTTGAACGGTTTAAAACTTCGGCCCACAAATTGATGATATAGACATTGTTTTTCCTCCTGAAGTTAGACAATTTGAGTACCACTGCACCATCCAGAGCAGTGGTTTCAAACTCGATTAACCTTGCGGGAAAAACTCTTATGTTGTGGGCCGGACCAATCAAATCATGGTGTATTTTCATTTAACCTTAAAACAACAACTTAAAATGTATTATTCTTTTTTTTTAATACTGTCCAAAATAAGACAAGAACACTATTAATCATAGTTCATTTATTAAAGAATTCAGCTAATTTTTATACTTTTTAAAATCATCTCACGGGGCGTCTTAAACCCATTTGCAGACCAGAACCGGCCCGCAGTTTTGAATTACTGCACTAAATAGTAAATTTTTGGCAGAGCACCAGATCAGTCCTGTAGCATGTATCCTAGTCTGGTGACGCTGCTGGTTGTAAAGGAAGCCAGACAATGCTTCAAAATGAAATGTGGGATATCAAGTAATGTTTAAAACGAATGGCATTGGAATGATTTTAATATAAAGTTACTTCCAGAAGCAAGGTCGTGATCTGGTTGTTGATCATTACCTCACAGCATGAACCCCGCTGCGTGAGCAGCATTTATAAAAACAAAGATGTGTTCTTTACTCACTTGACGTTCTTTTTTCCCGTGAGATCAAAACAAAATGGTGGATAAAGTTGTCAAAAATGTTCATAAAGTCATCAAGTTTTGTTGAATCAAAGAGTAGCTGGACAATGATGAATTTTTTATGTCAAAAAACAATGATTCCGAGGGACGCACATTGATTTGAAAGTATGTGTCCCCGTTAAAAAGTACGCGCCTGGGACGCAGGGGACTCAGAGCACTAAAAGCGATTTTTTTTAAAGTAAGTTTTATGATGTTTAAAGACACAGTGTGCTTTATACTTTGAAGGGGTGTGGCCTTGTGAGCTTCCCACACAGGTAACATCTGCTCTATGCTCCTCACAGGGTTTTCATTTTGTATTTTGGGCCGCTTGTCCCGTTAAACGGCTGAACATGCATTTGAGAATGACTCTTCTGTGGTGTAACATGACGCAAAGTGACAGCGCAATCTGAAAAATATATGCAAAACTGAACGCATTCTTCCCCAAATCTGACATTTATGCCAACCTGTCCATCCCGTAAGTACTTGTAATCACCAACGTGACGTGCGTCTTTGGCCGTTAGCTGCAATCAGAAAGCACTCAGACAGTGTATCTCCATGCACTCCGCTAACTTTACAATGGAGAAATCAGGTCTCTCCACAGACCGTGTGTGTGTTTGAGCAGAGTGAGGAGGCTCTGTGACTCAATCATGCATGAAGAGGATTTTCTGTTCAATAGGCACTGCAGACGTGCATACTTGCATTCTAATGAGAGCGGCGTCGTACAAACAAGTTAGCGCTCACAGATTGTTGCGTGTGCTCGTTCCTCTCCATTTCGGGCTTTGGACTTGTTTACATGTTAGCTTTGGATGGTCATCTTGATAGACAATGGGCCTCAATGCAGAATCACGTGTTAGCTGGCATCTTTTAAAAGGCATCCTTCGGGGGCCTCACCATGCTGATTTTGGAACGCAAAGCAGTCCTTAGCACAACCCACTCGCTCGAAAAAATACCAAGCTTTTCATCAGTTTTGTCGGTTACTTTAGGGCAAATACAGTAAAATTAAATTTCAAAACAATAACTAACGGAAATTCCGTTTAAAGTGACTCTGGAATTACGGTAATTTCAGTAGAAATTACGTTAAATGACTAATATTTTCACTGAAACTGACTGCAGAACATTTACTAACACTCGTTTAACATTTATTTTGAATGGTTGGTTTTGCTTGGATTTCTCAAAAATTGCTACAACCTCCCACTCACACCCAGATGTTTTTTACTGCATCCGGGGAGATGTTTTTTTGGTAATTTTAAACATTTAAGCCCTACGCAAATGTCAAAGGTCATCTGCATCCTGTATTAAAGGCCTTAAGAAAGAACGATGACATTTCACCCACACATCATTGAGACATGTTCAGCTGGAAAATTGAATTGTTATATTCTGGGAAGCAGACAAAACATTCACGGTGATTTTTAGACACATGGGCCATCCGCTAGTGTTGAAGGTCACCTGCTTCTCTTATTAAACGCCTGTAACAAAAATGAGATTTCACCTACACAGTGAGATTTCACCTACACATTATCGGTTAAGAAAATGGCTGTATATAGTAGAACTGGGCATACATATTCAATTTATTTGTGAATATCCTGCGATTGGCTGGAAACCTGTCCAGGGTGTCCCCCGTCTACTGCCTGAAGACGGCTGGGATAGACACCAGCATGCCAGTGACCCTCGTGAGGATAAAGGGACTACAGATAATATGTTATTAAGTATGGAGACAACGAGTAAATGCGGGATAGCGGTTAGCTCTATGACCAGAGCTGCTGACCCCTGGCCTAGCTAAATGACGTAATTGTGAGGAGGCGAAAGAACAATACGTACAATACATGCAACATTTTATGGGTTGTTTTTAGTGTGAAATATTGTTCAGACCATCTTATTCTTCTCGATGGTGTCAGATATTGGTCGGGCAGCAATTTGTTCGCTGGTTGGACAAGAGATACAGTCTACGAAGAACTCAGGACTGCATGAACATACTGTATCTTACCCAGCAGCCCAAGCATCAACTTTGGAGTTCTTACAGAGAGGTAAGGCACCAACACTCATTTACATAATCACTGCACAAATGCTGAAATGATTAGCACATCAAGCTCTGCCTACACTTTTGTGTCAACTTTTTGCAAATGTATGGAAAATTACATTTCAGTTATTTGACAGTTGCATCTTTAAGATACATCCAGACAAGGAATTAAAAGTGGAGCGTAAAGCCAACCAAAATCAAGTTTCAGTCAGTCCCAAGATTATCATGCTGATTGCTAAAAGTGGGGACCGCAACTGGAGAGGCTGAATTTCTCAATATCGTGTGTTATATTCTATATTATTTTATTAGATTATTTATCATATATTAATTATTATTCATTTCTTTTTTTTTTTACTTTTTCTTTCATTTCCGATTCAGTTGAACTTTATTGATTTTGTTTCATAGAGTCGTTTTAATTGAATTTGTTATTACTGTTGCATTGTTAGTTGAATAAAAATAATGAGAATGGAAAATTGTATGTTTTTGTTCCTTATTCTGATTAATTATATAGTTTAGTGTTTATTTTTAATGTTTTGAAAGATTAATCACGTAATTTTGTGTGTCATATATTGTGATAATACATCAAGAAATTTTCCGTCAATTAATTTCATTAAAACAAACTGATGTCACAATATTTCTCTCAATGTAAGCATTATTAATCATAATAAAACATTCACTTAACATATTGGTGGGTGATTTCATTGTTTTAAAATGTGGAAGTATTGTTAAATAAACATTAAAATGATTGGAAAATATGTCAAAGTCTTGAAAAAAATTCCAGATAAAAACTATTTTAAATATTGGAAAAATATTTTTACAAGAAAGTAGTTTCCTGTTATTGTACAGTATTTTATCGGCATCCCAGCTGCTCGAAGATGACCATTATTTTAGGACTTTTTTTTATTCTGTGTGGAGCATCCAATGTAGGCGGAGCATGGCACCAAAGGTTTATGATATTTCCATGGATTTGCCTCATTGCTGCTTGCACTTTTAATTTATTAATGATTTTTTTTTCTTGCATTTTTTCGGACACTTCGCTGGACAGATGGTTGAAGCTGAATTCTACTCCTCGCTCTCTCTCTCTCTGCTTGCTGTTGTCGATCCGAGTGGTAAACATGTGCAAAGAAGGATGGCGGCGGTGGGGGTGTTGGAATGGCTAAGTTTTCTTTTTATCCAATAAAAATGTCTCCGTGCAAAGATCGATTTTTGTTGCTAGGAGACTGAAGCATCCTTTGGCAGCGGGCTTCAGCTCCCCACGTCTGTTTTTTTTCCTCCCTCCCTCTTTCTCACCCTCTCTCTCTCACCCTCTCTCTCATATACAAACACACGTTCTCCCTTTCTCTCGCACACACACACTCGCACACACACATCAACACACAGCAGATGCATCCTCTCTCTCAGCGCGACTTCTCCGGGGATCAGGAGTAGACCCAGTCAAACTTCCAGCAGAGAAGGGATTCACAACAAGACAACGGAAAGGTGAGTTAAAAAAAAAAAAAAAAAGCTTTCGTTGTTTCTCGCATGCGCTGGATAAAAGAGAAAAGAAACTCTGCCTTTGTCTGCAATTGGTTTTGAACTTTGATGTTTTACTTCTACTGATCATAAAAAGACACGTTTGGGTCGGTGGTCCTCTGCAGCATACGTGACAGACAAGCTGAAATGATGCAGCGGTGTGTGTGAACTTTGCATGGAAACAGACGGCGCCGTCTCATGCGTACAGGTGGACCATTTGATGACCCCATGCGGTCCTGCATCAAAATCTGTCAAAAGTACAACCACGTCAACAAATAGTCTGTTTGTTTTCCACCAGCTTAAGGTGCAGAAGTAGCAAGCGGTTGCATGAAATTTGCATGAATTATGTCACGCCGCCCTTGCAATAGGCTTAACTTTGCCGTATGTTAGAATGTGACACACTTGTGATCAAATGAAGGTAGAGAGCTGAGTCTATTGTTCATGTGTGACCTTGCTTTCTCCTTACTTTTTAAATGAATGCTAGTCATTATTGGGATTGATTGTAACATTAATTACACATGCACATTCTCAAAATTGAAAAAAAAAAACAACATCAGCCATCATGAAACAAAAACAGCATTTCGAAATTCTCCCTACATGCCAAGCTTGTTTTCATCACTTATATGATAAAAAATGTAATTGTAAAGACACCTTGTTTTATTTTTGTACGCACAATTGCCTCTCCGGTTCATTGTTAGTCAATATTTCTTAAAAAAAAAAACACACATTTAGATTAAGAAGTATTATATTGTTCAACTGTTTATGCCTAAAAGAGATATGACGGGGAGGAAAATGCTATAATAACCATCTTCCCTTCTATTTTCTTTACCACCTATTTGATGAGGGTCACTGTCGTGTTGACTTTGGGTGAGGGCAGGATACACCCTGGACTGTTCGCCTGCCAATTGTAGGTTAAATTTAGACTAACACTAGTCACACTCACAGCAATTTATAATCTCAATTGAACATAACGTACAACGTTTTGGAATGTGGAAGGAAGCAGGACAACAGCATGTGTTCTTTCAACTTTTTCACGTTGCCCGATGTAACTATTGTCGGGGCCCTAATGAGAACTTTTTTCATGGCGAATCATCAAAATGAATCATCGAACTTTGAAGCTCACATTAGACGGCAAAAAAGATTGGCCATTCAGCGTTGCCCATCTGTCAAGGCTACCTGAATCCAATCAGCTTCCTGTTCCTCTAAATTTCCGCCATAGCTACTTCAATGTTTTTGTGTGTCCTGTTATGATAGACATGTTTACCCAATTTCATGTTGATGAGAGAAATTGCTGTCAGGGGTGTATTGTTTCTAAATTTGTAAGGAGGCACTTTAGTATGTTTTTGGAAAGCCATGTTCAGGATCCATAAAATGCATACTGGAATATTTAAAACTTGAGTTTTGGGGCAAGTGTTTACATCGCGATCTAAAGAGATGCTAAAATATTCCTGTTAAATGGAACTTAATTAACTGCATAAAATGCTGAATTTTTGTCAAGGATCTCGATGTACTGTACAATATACTGTACAAATTCAGGAAACTAAGAGAGTCCAGTTGCTTCGATTCGGTCTTCGGGCTAGTGGAATGACTGACCATCTACATAGAGAGAAAAAAAACAATCTTAATTGCTATTGTAAAGGGAAGCTAAAAATGAGAGGCAATAATGCTTTTGGGCTAATGTTCTTCTTTTTCACAGTGGGTCAAAAGGGATATAAAGCGTGGGCGTGGGTATTTGATGCCGTGTGCTAAACCTTGACGATACACTAGTGTGCGCGTGTGCTCTGCATAGATGCGTTTTGTGTGTGTTCAAAGGCTGTGTATTTTTATGTGAGAGGGGGCGAGTCTGCAACATAGCCTTGTGTTTCAGCACTTCTGTGCTGGTGAATATGCTTACATGAGCTCCTGTTGGAGCACCTTGATGATGATGATGAGAGTTGTGTGTGCGTGCGTGGCCTTGCAGCTTACACACGGCACCTCTCTCTGGACTGTATTGCAGTATACAGCAACAGCAATGGAAACATAGCAGGGATGTTGGTGTGTGTGTGTGAGAGACATATTAAAAGTATTAGTTTAACCAAAAACTTTGTTTTGACCTAAAAGCGGAGTAAAATCAATGCTCTGTGAAAAGAAACATGTTAAACTGAACAGTGACCTTGATGTGTTTGTGAGGTAAGGAGAAAATGCTTTTAATAGCAAAATAATCTTGTTATTACAAATATACTGCTAAGCTAATAGTTTAAGTAGTGCTGACTGACCATAGCAGTCAAGAAGATGTACACTCAGGAAATAGGTCTCTTGTTGATGCTTTTTATTTGACTTTCGTTTATCCAAAATGTATTCATTTTTTGTAAGAATGCAAAATGTTGTTTTCGTTTTATGAGGGATCCTCTAGCTCTAAGCTCTAACATTTAGGGGGAGCAGCCTTGAACGTGTTAGCTAGATGAAGGATCTTGGAACAGTCTGTGGTACTTCCAATGGTGTGTGTCTTTTAAAGCATGTAGCGCATGTAATGGACTGAAACATTTGGAATGGACAATCTACTGACTCGTAAGTGCGAGACATTTGACGTCAGCGAAATGAGTGCATTTGCAGTGAATGAACATACGGAGGTATTTCGATATTAGGACATTCCACCACTAACTGGCAGCCATTTTCATAACATTCGACCACCATCAGTTCTTGTGGTTACCTTTTTTCTGAAGTTTCTTGTCCTCCCATTATAGTGCTCGGCAAGCTGGAGTTGGTCCCAGGACACTTTGGACCGGTAGCCGCTCATACAACATACTCAAAACAATTTAAGAGTCATACTCATAGGAAAACAATTCAAATTCAACACAATTTAGAGTCATACTCATGTGAATCGTTAAACAGACATTTGTCTTTTTGCAGCGATCTTACTTCAGATTTCTCCCTCCACCTGCCGACATCCATGCCAGCTTGTTCAAGCACTCGTCCAAAGGCCGAAGGAGACAAGTCAATCCAACTTTTCCTTTTCATAATGCGTCAAAGTCCGCCGAAAAAAATGATCCGCGCGGCCTCGTTGACAATAAAGAGGCAATTAGGCAGCGCTAGACAAAAGTGCAATTTTTGCGAACACACGAGTTTCTTTCACAAACATAAGATTTGAGACAAGTGTCTCCTAAAAAATTTGGGTCTAATATGTGAATTTAATGTATATATATATATATATATATATATATATATATATATATATATATATATATATATATATATATATATATATATATATATATATATATATATATATATATGTATATAGATTCCATAAGGTCACACAAACAAAAAAAATCACCTCTTGCTGCATTGTCTTTTCACTTCAAATTCAAGTTTGGTGGTTCTGTTCTTTTTACAAGAGTCACTTACTGTAAGTATCCTCCAGCTATGTTGAAGCTCCTCATTGTAACATGATACTCACAACTCAAAAAGTGTGATTTCATAGAAATCATCCTGCAGAAGTCACCCTGCAAGTGTTGAAACTAAGTTTGAAAAACATTTATAGGATTAAGATGCTTGTATGTATCAATTTTTCAGGTTGTGCCATAATTATAACATTAAACTAATTACCTTGGAGGCTTCCTGTAGTGCACTCTGCTTTTCAGGCTTTTTCGGGGAAATGTGTGAGTGTGTGTTTTTCAATACTTTGCTGTATCTTCTGCTTTAATGAAGAGCGCCTGAAGATCGCTGCTGTTTCCGACTCCCTCTCTCTTTTTTTCACACACACACACGCATACACACACACGCACAGGGTTCGCAGTGCGCCGTCACACCCCCTCCTCTGCATTCAGCACCATTCATACGCAGACGTTCACTGAACGGAGAGGAAAGGCCAGTGGGATGTACGCCTGCGATGTCTCTTAGAGAGATCAGACTCTTAAATAATTGATGAAGTGGAGGAGAAAAGTATGTGTGAGCATGTGTGTGTGTGTGTGATCATCTTGCAGGTAAATAAGCAGTGAGACATTTGTGGCCTGTCCATCGCGAAGGCAGCAAGGGGTCTGAGAGCTCCAAATGTTGTCAGCTGGCTGTGATCCTAATTGGACCAAAGGGTGCAGAAGTGGGTCAGTGTTTGTATTGGACACAGCAATTATGATAACAACCTCAATCAACTTGGGCGCTTTCGCTCCTGCCTTTAAAATCCAAAGTTTTGATGGCACTGACTCATTGCTATTTTCTGCTAATGTGTACCTCACTAAAAACGCAACATAGTTCCACAAATGATTCTTATCCAAAAACTGGTAACATGTATTTTTGGGATGTATCTCATGTACTTTATTTTGTTCTTTCATCAGGATATACACTGAGTTTATTTATACAGTGCCTCCACTTACAAGTGACCCAGTTTACAAACCATCACCTAAACTAAAAAACTAAATTTTTTAACCCTTGTGCAGTATTTTGGCCATTTTTGTGTCATTTTCATTCTTGTTTGTGTTCATTTTTGTGTCATATAAAAACTTCTGTTCTGCATTTCCTGACTAAGAGCCAATCAGTGAGTGTCACTTTGAGATGTGCCAATCAGTGAGTGTCACTTTGAGATGTGCCCCATCCCATCACTGAATTATTTGCTCAACCATGTGCAAGAGATTTATTCATTCAAATTATGTTTAAAAAACTGAAAAAACACCAAAAACTCTTAATACTTAATTCAACATTTATTTTTACTTTAGATCTTTACAATGTACAGTATGTGCTGAACAAAATTGAGTGCAATGTGCATTTCAGTCCATTAAACCACGACTCTGAAATGTAGCGCAAACTGACCTCCAGAGAAGCTCAGCTGATCAGTGCAATATGTTAATGACAATTTCTTTGGTAATTGTGTTTGAGTCATCCTAATGCTTTAATGTAATGTAAATGATTTAAAACTTTCTCAGAAAATTAGAAGATTTAATTGGATGAGGTGATAAGCCATTGTGGTGAAGAGACGGGTAGTGGTGACGATTGCAACAAAATATTTCAATGATGGACAAAATATACAGTTCCATCAGGCTTAGTCTGTCCTTTTGAAAATGTTATTGCCATTTTGCAGTCCATCGGCCAAACACTGGTCATCACCAACACATGGCGATAGTAAATAAGACTTTGAGACTCAAAGTGTTTACTTAGCAAAGAGTCGTTCAGTATCCTTGGGTAACATCTATTGTAACGTCTATGGTAACATCTTAGTGTTTCACACTGAACATTGTGATCAGCAATTTTTGCACATTACAAAGGCTAAGTTGAACTGGGTTCCCGTTTGAATGATAACAAGATTCTGCTTACTGCATAAGATGTCCCACACTTGCCATTATCATCTGACTTAATTTCCCATGATTTGTCATCACAAAAGTAGGAAGTAGTTCTAGTTACAGTATGGTGTGACAGTAAACAGTGTGAATTCCTTTTTGTTTTGTTTAAAAATCCCTATGACAACTGTGTGATCGACATATACACGGCCCAAAACATTTGGCTTGCAAGGCTGAATAAAATAAGATAAAATGGGACATTGGGATGCGATCTACGTAAAATTGTGACAAAGCAATGGGACAATCTTCTTATATTTTCACATCATTAAATCTTAGTGTTGTTCGTCTGTATGTATTGTAGTACCTGTAATATTTTGTGACTCCGCCTTATAAAATCCTGGCGCTTGCACTGCTGCAGCATGGATATGAATCAATTCCAAGCCGGCGGCCATGCATTTGAATGATCCCTCCGCCAAGGCTCCCAGGGTCATTACATGACATTTAAGTTTGATAGATGTCACGCGCAGATGGCTAATTCTGCTTTGACGGCTGGGCCGTCATCCAGCTGATGGAATAGTCGTCTGACGGATAGGGCTGTTTTTTTTAAGGTCTGCCAAAATGGGGGGAATTCATTTGGATCGGCGCTCAGCAAGAAGGCAATGGCTATCTACATGATGTACGGTACTGCGGAATAACCAGTCGAACACTTTGCCATATAACAGTGGAGAGATTCTGGTTTCCGATCTTCATCTCATGTTATCTTGTGTGAAGCTTGTTTGTTGCCCTTGAGGTTTCGAGTGCTTTTCCACAAGACTCAATGTTGGGTGTGAATCAATTCGTCTATTTATACCTTAACATTAAAAATAATAATAGTAATAATAATAATAATAATAGTAATGAATCCCTTTTATATAGCCCAATAAATGTTAAGTGGTTCAATTTCTATGCACTCTGACAATGACTGGCACCGAGTCCATTATTTGTCTGTGCCTTGACGGTAAATTGCTCAAAAGGCTGAAAAACACTTGAAGGAAAAAACAGAGCAACATGAACTCTATGTAGGCTGCAATGAAATCTGCTGGGCTTAGTGCTCTGTGGTGGTCTGGGCATCGACCCTGCCTTGGATGCGTGTCCTGCACAGCAGTCCTGCCTGTTAGAGTAGGACAGGATGCGGTGGTGGAAAAAAGAAATGCAGGCGAAACATGAGAAGAGAGTGTGTACTTGACGTGTCCGTCAACTGCTTGTCTCCCGCTCATGATTGTCTCCGTGGTTTATTTCTGTTTACTCGTGTTGCGTGTGTCTGTCTTCAATAGGTGTGGTGATGCTGCATGCTGCATTTGGCCATCTGCTCCATTGCCTCTTCTTTCAGGTAAGGCACTTTGCAGAGTACAGGGGTCCCTTGACTTACAGGTTAAAATGAGAACTTGACAAGCTCGTAACTTTTTGTGCAGTACTAGCTGAAAAATTCTCATTCTATTCTGCCCAACCAAAATCTACCCAAAAAGTATAGATGCTGAAATTATGATGATCCCATCTCAATTTACTCAGTTTCAAAAGTGCTTACGCACCGTGAAATCTGGTTCTGTATGTTTGCATTTCGGCTCTGCAACTTTACCAACTTGACGCTCTTGTACAAGTACAGAGTGCTCTCTCTCTCGTTTATATTGTAATCATTGTATGATGTGAAGGGTATTGGGTTAGCATTGTTAGCTCAGAAAGAGCAACACAAAAGTCTCTTTTCTATTACATCATAACCAATCTAACTGCTCTTAATCCAAATGTGTCTCTAATGTAGCAGTCAGTTGTAATGTTTCATTCCCTCATCAATAGATAATCGAGATGAGAATCCATAAGGAATCTGATCTAAAAACAGTACAGATAATGAAATTGGACTCTCATTATGAAATCCCATCCTTAGCCACGGCACAGTGGTTGAGAATGACTAGACTGTAATTGATGGCAAAATGCCTTATAATCTCAAAAATACAATCAACCTGGACAATGGATTTTTCTGGTATTTTTAAAATTACATTAATGTCATGCTGATTTTAAAATACATACCAAAAAGGACTATAATATGTAAAAACAAGACATTTAGATATGTTTTTGAAAAAAAAAAAAAAATTCAATTGGTTTCAAACACATTAACTCTTTTAGTGCCAAGCGTTATTGGAAAAGGCAAACCGCTGATTGCATCTTTCGTAGCAATCAAGAGCAACACTCCCATCAAATGCTCACACTTTAAATACTACAGTGCTCAATAAGCTTAAAATTAAGAGGAGCACTGGCCACAAGTGTTTAACAGTTACTGACAACTAGTAATTTACATGATGAGAATTATTGGCAAGGAAAGCGTTAGGAGGTCAGGAAAATCAAGCTATTACTTTTAAGAATGCACAGCTGTGAATTGAAAGTCATCAGAGGTTATAAAGTATCATCCACTTCATAAAATTGACTAAATATCAAAGTGAAAAGCTGTCATCTCGAACACATAAACAAAAAGTTTGAACTTCCATTACAATGTTTTCATGTCACTTATTTTGGCTTCAAAATGTGCAGGGACTTTTAATATATGAATAGATGCTGCATTTCCAAACTTTTGTAAACGGGTACCATAGAATGTTTTTGGTACCATAGAATGTTTATAAACAGTGATCTACCGATCGTTCACAACGTAAAACAGAAATGCAAGACTGTAAAAAAAAAAAAAAAAAAAAGCATTATTTTCTGGTGTTTGTTTTGGGGGTTTTTTGCATTACCTCTATGTAAGCATTTATTTATTGTGATTCAATATAAAACTGGCAAAGATGGATCATCAATTAAACAATGTTCTAGACAAAAATAAACTGGTCAACTGCAACACTATATATATATATATATATATATATATATATATATATATATATATATATATATATATATATATATATATATATATATATATATATATATATATATATATATATATATATATGTATGTGTGTGTGTGTGTGTGTGTGTAATTTTAATGTTAAATTCGCATATTAGACAATATGCGGCATATGTTGTAATTGACCAGTTTTGCAATGCTGTTGTGGGTATTTTCCAAGAAGATCTAAAAAAAGCACACACTCAGTAGAAGGTTTTATTTGGCGCATATCGAGGAATGCACATTGTTCAGAGACTCAGCTGCATTTATATAACAAAACCTCGATATCTCTTACGTAAAAGTTAGACAACAAAGCATATACTGGAGATATTGTTGAATCTCAATGATGGATGCATATCATCTCACGTCAGCTGGCCTCCTGTGGGTTTGTGACAGGAAAAGATGAAGACGAATGCCACTTGGTCATACAAATCTCACTTCAAATGTCTCGTTAGCGCCTCGCTCCTTTCCAAAACGGTCGTTTATGGTGTTTGCAGAGCATTTCAGACGTCTAGCATAGAGAGATAGAGAGTTCGAAGAGGAGGAAGGAGGGAGGTGGCAAGACATAGAAATAGTCTGCTTTTAGGTCAACTCCTTAGAGAAGCTGCAGAGGTGTGTATGTGTGTGCAAGAGGGGGCGGCTGTTTGTCTTTACGTGTGTGTCATATTACAGAGTAGAGTGGTAAAGATATGGCAGCCGCCTGAAGAAAAATCTCTGCTGCCTGCATCAAAAAGGAGGCTTTCATCCACCTACCTG
This sequence comes from Hippichthys cyanospilos, assembly GCF_059441005.1. Classification (NCBI taxonomy): domain Eukaryota; kingdom Metazoa; phylum Chordata; class Actinopteri; order Syngnathiformes; family Syngnathidae; genus Hippichthys; species Hippichthys cyanospilos. The sequence goes on from NC_142374.1 coordinate 14,732,322, forward strand.
CCCACACACACACGCATGCACACACATATACTGAGATTGACTTTCAAGCTTGCTATAGGCCATGATTTTTATTTTAAAGAAGATATCCATTTGTGTCATAACTTAAAGTGACAGTGCTTAAGATTTAGCTACGGACAGCAGGAGGAGTGTTTATTGCTGCATTTACCGTAATTCCCTTAAAGATCCCACAGGCGCATGCAAAAAATTACCCATACTCCCAGGGAGTAATTTATTTGTGTAATTTATGGATAGTACGGTAAATAGAGCAATAAACACTCCTCCTGCTCCGGTGGAGTGCCACCCCCCCATGTAATATCATTTAATGATGACTATGATTATATTGAAAACATGCTGTTGGTCGTTAAGAACACAATTCTTTGCAAGTTTCTGAAATTTGTAATAATTTAATTTATTAATTTTTAACACAAACCCGCCTAAATCTTACACAGTGTCACTTTAATATGCTTTTCAGGTATCTTACTATTGTGTCTGTGAAATGCTTTCATGGAAATATTTCAAAGGTCAAGCATTATAGCACATTTCTTGGCTTTCAGACCAACTCATTCTGAAGAGAGACTTTTTTGGTTTTTATTTTTTCTTTTGGCTATGTGTCAGATTTTGTCTCCCAACATCCTTTGGCAGCACAGTGCTTTGAACCTGTCAAAGTGACTTCATTCATCCACCCATCCATTTTCTATCCTCACAAGGGTCGCAGACTTGCTGGTGCCTATCCCAGTTGACTTGGGGCTATAGGTGTGAGATGCTTTATTCAGAGTCGGACAATGAACAAATTTTGAACTGAGAATAAGCAGGGGTTTATGTAAGTGTTTTGCAGCCATCTAGTAGCACTATGTTATAAGGAACTATGTTGAGGTGAGCAGTTTCATTCAGAAACAGGTAGAGCCTTTTTGCTAATATTGTGGTATCTATAAATGGTATATGTGATGTGGACTTATTAAAGATTTTTTGCTGTAATTAGGTTTGGCTACTTCCCAGCCGTACTGTAATTTTTGCATTACTATAATATACTATAATGTACAATAGCATGATTCAGCTGAATGTCAGTATTTTATGCAAGAAAGGGAGAATGTGGTGGAGAAAGTACTTTGACCTTTTGATTCCGTCGGCTGATCGCGACCTTCATCTTTCACTTACACTTGGTCATCATTACCATGCAGGCCAGACTGCCGAGCTGGGCCAGATCGATATGATCAGTTTTCTGTGTAACGCGTGGAAGTGGATGATACAATTGAAGTGATCCCAGCCCCTTTGTTGCATTGATTCTGACCTTTTATGCACCACATCTCATTGATTCCGCAATCCAGCTTTGCGATACATTTAAGAACCTGTTGTAAAGCTTCCCAAGCATGATAAGACCTGCTTTCAGATAATACAAAAGCCCAAGAAATAGCATTTGCTTTAAAGTGAGGAGACCATATTGTGGATAAATTACTTTTTAATTGCTTGCGGACAAATAGTTGGGTCTCTGGAGTTGCTGCCCACCTGTCAAGTGTGAAATTAAATAACCAAGCAAATCTTTTATGTCTATCAGGAGCCTGTCCGGTAATTTGCATACACAATGGTACCGCTACTTACAAAAAATTCAGGTAATGAAACACAACTTCGGAAAAATATAGTCTCTAGATAGGAAAGAAAGTTCAGGATACGAAAGGCAACATTGTTGGCGTATAATAGACACAAAACACCAAGGCTCACTCAAACAAGACTGTAATGTAGCAGTTTTGGATGCATGCTGCGGTCAGTCATCCACATTTTCCATCAACAGTTCACACCGTCGAACTAACAAACATAAATTTGACATTATCTCTGTCTAATATTGTACATAGTCACATAAAAACACATATACCGCTTGAAGCTGTTGCGTCTGACGATGGCGTCATTAGCGCTTTAGTGAGCGGGGTGATTGAGATCACACAGGAAGCACTTTGCATGACCGCAAACTAAATTTCAGTTAACTTACATACTCAAAATAATTAAAAATTAAATATCATTGCTTCTGTGGATTTGTGAATGATGCCTAGATCACAGTAAATGTAAAATAAAAACGTGCAACTAAAACGACCGGAAAATATCTCTCGCTGCAGTCATCACCGACACACTAGCACCATCGCAAGGCGAACAAGTGATTTGCATTCATGTTGTCAACTGCTACAATTAATATGATTAATTTAAAGAACTTAGGAGCATATATGTTTAGTATAATTTACATGATATATTAGGATTTTCATGATTATTGTACACTAGTGTAATTTTAATATGTATTTGTTAGAGTTTTTGATGCACTTTTATAATTTATCAATATTATGAATAAAAAGGGTTAACCAGCATTTTGGGGACCTGGAACGAATTAGGTTATTTACTCGTAAAAAGCAGCTCTACTTCCAAAAAATTCACATTCTAAAATTACGGCCAGAAGGAAATAATTTCCTAAGTAGAGGTACCACTACTGCAATTGTATTTCGCACCTGAGACTTGGCAGATAGGCTGAACGAATATGACCATTTTTCAAGCTAAGCGGAGCTGCATTGTCATGAAATGCACAGATCAAGGTTTCTTTTGTGCTGCCTTCGTGAGTGAAAATACATGCCATGCTTTTAATTTGTATATGCATTTCACAGTCCATCACTTCCTTTTTTAGACTCTGGCCTCAACAAATAGTTCAGCGCCCGGTTGTCATAGAAACCAAAACTGTCCACTTTGCCCGTGAAGCAGGCGGGATGTGCAATGGCTTATGCTATGCGACAGACTGGTTTCAACAAACCTAGAAAAACACAGTGAAAAGTCTATGTGGTGATGAAGCGCTTCTTCTATGAATACATATAAATACATACAAATGAATATATTTAGGTTGATTTATTTGAGGGGGTTGGACAAATTGGGTAGTGGTGGCTTTGAGCAAGGGTGATTCATTTGCAGTGTGGAAGTGGAGGAGAATATCTGCCACAACAACACCACACAAGTTCATGCTTTTTGATGTTGAATGGTGGGGCGTTGAGGATCAAACGTTGTTTTACTTGCGACAAATTAATTGCCTTTTCTCAACTTGCACAACTATTTTCTTGTGACCTCATTTCACCTAAGTACTTCAATGGACGCAAATATATATATATATATATATATATATATATATATATATATATATATATATATATATATATATATATATATATATATATATATATATATATATATATATATATATATATATATATATATATAACTGGTTATTATATAGTCATTCTAGTATTTGAGGTGACTGTAGGGGATCACATTAGTGAAGACGGCACCCAAAACACAGCCACCGATCGCTTTGATTGAGTTGTGAACTTGGTAGTATCAGATGTCCTTGTTGTCACACACACAAACATTTGCAAACACGCACACACACTCGCCGGAGGAAAGTGGCGAAGTGTTGCAAGCAAGATCAGATTAGAGCAGCTTTCCTGATTTGTGCTATGAGAAGTCTCATGTATCAAGCAGCCATCTAAGCTGGCTTATCCAGATACAACCAGGGGCAGACACACACACGCACACGCATACACAAACAGCCGAAAGAAGAAGAAGGTTGACCATGTGATATAAAGGATAGCTGACTGGAGATCAGCTAGACACAATCTCCAAACAATTCCAAATCCGTGTTAGTCATGGCAGCAGATGTGTCGCTCCATAGTCTCTGATATCAAGTACATCCTTGAACCTTTAGGGGTACATTGGCTCTGTGCCCTGAGAAGGACCACAGACTTTTACAGCACAGTATCATACAATACTTCCTCTGACTTAGTACAGTGACGTTATCATTTTTGAAATAGTTTTACTCTTCCAACAAACTTTAAACCATTGCTTCTCAATAATATTTTGCCAAGCCCCCCCAGGAAGAAGAAAACCTTTCGCGCCCCCCCCCCCACTCGGTGCATGGACTCTAAATAAGGGTATTATCTATGAAAATTATATGTATACCTAAACCTGCAACCCAATTAACATTAACAATAGAAAAAAAGTGAGATAGATAATCTGTTAATTAATTTTTACAGTGTTTTTACAGGTTACAGCTTAGTCTAAAACTGAAAAAAATAACCAAGTTCACCAAAGTGCCTGAAAAAAAAAACAAGTGATGAAAATTCTTATTTTATTGCAATTACACACCTCTTGGGGGGCCCGCCCCATGATTTGAGAAGCACTGCTTTAAACACATTTTGTGATTCACTGGTAACAGTAGCAGAACTGTACATCAGGAATTGCACTTGTAAAAATAGACATATTCTATAACCCTAAAACAACACAGTATAATGATAATCTTCAATAAAATAATCAATCAATTAAGCAAAAGGAGACAGAAGAAGCTATCGAAGTGTTGTTTTTGAGTTTCACCTGCTGTTCAACTCTGCAGTATTATGTCAGACTAGTTAGAAATATCCATTCAACACTCATTCAATATCCACATTCATTTTCTATACATACGTTGGCGCTAAACATGCAAACATGTTCAGTCTCATGAGGATTGGATGTTGCTGTAAGGAGGCAATTAAAAAAAGTTTTTAATAAAAATTAGAAGAAATTAAAAAAACTTACATGGACAATATTTTTGTGTAAGTATCTGATGTTACGACCTGTGTAACAGGTCTAGTGTGTCTTATTCATGATGAAAATAGTTTCTTTACTCAATATTTTGCTGCTGCGCTTATATACTGGAACAGTTTATAGTCCAGAAAATATGGTAATCTGTTCAAGTGAGAGGTGCCAAAACCTTTCCACCTTTCAATGTATTTGTGTTTCTTACCCTCACAATCGGCGTAATCGCCTATTCTTTATCAATACAAAAACTGTGCTGGTGCCCCATTTAAAGTGATTCAATGTTGGTGTGTGTTAATTTTAGTTTTAAATTTCGGGCGAGACCCTCTTGATGACGATACTCATTGATAGCATCAGCAGGCTATCTTTTGCCTGCTCCAACTACGTATATTATTGATACAGATCATTTCTTTCCTGCAGGGCTGATGTCCTCATGGTGTGTCCCTCAACGCACAATCTTCCGCGTGTCCCTTTCGACCGTTTCATGGGCCTCCAAGTGACCCACGACGTTCCACCCTTAGCCCCTCACCCCTAACCTTCCTCACCTTCACCCGGCCTCGCCACCAACCCCTAACCATGGTTGCCCGCGCTCTCGTGGTGGTGATGATGTGTCGAGGTGTCCTGCTGTCAGTTGGAGACCCGCCAGTGTCACGCCGGGAAATCCGCATGGAAGGCGACCTGGTGCTGGGCGGCTTGTTCCCAGTGCACGAGAAAGGCGGCGGCATGGAGGAGTGCGGCCGCATCAACGAGGACCGTGGAATCCAGAGACTGGAGGCCATGCTGTTTGCCATTGATAACATCAACCGGGACCCCCTTCTGTTGCCCGGGGTCTCCCTTGGTGTGCATATCCTCGACACTTGCTCCCGAGATACGTACGCACTGGAACAGGTTGGTCGCCCGAACAATGAAACTCTCCTAAATGCTACACATAAGATCTCCTTCCTGTGATAAGATGTCTTCCGTAAACTCTAGCGAGGTTTGGTTACCAGTCTTTTGATCCAGTCTTGTGATATTTACTGTACAATTTAAGACAGCCGCTGTACTAAGTAAATACCGATAACTGTCTTGAGCACAGTAATAATAATTAAATTATAGTACAAAAAATGACAATATGAGCGTCATTGGATAAGTGTTAACCCAACAAATAAAAACAGTAAAAATGCAAAAACAAATAGTTAACTAATGGAAGTTAAAAAAAATAATAATAATCATGAATTGACGTTACATTAACTCAAAAATCCAAAAATCTTGGCTTCACCCCTGTTACTGTATACGAAATAAATCTGTTCCGGGGTTGGGATCAGGTAAAAACATCAATATTTGATATACATATTAAAAATTGGTAACAAAATAGTATAGTTAGTGCTACTTATAGTATATAACATACATGTATACAATTAAATAACGTCATAAAAAAAATATATCAATGAAAAATGAAATTGTATTTATCTTTGAGTGATGTTGACTTGAGCTACTTACTGCCATAATCCCAAACGAGGGTGGCCTAGCCCAGTCTAGCCCTCGTCATATTTCTTGATTAACTCCAGCTTCGTTTCCATACTAATCATCTTCTTACTTTATACTGAAGAGGGAGGCAAAAGCATAAACACAGACAACCCCACAGGTCATGACAATTGCAGATGTCGTAAAGCGGGAAAACTGTCGTAAAGAGCGGACGAAAATAATTTAGTATTCCACTTTGTGACGTGAAAGAAATGTCAGCCAGGAATGCCGTAATCTGAGATACCGTAATCTGATATAGAGAAACCAATAGATTTAAAAATAGAATCAAAAGTAGTATTGCAGCTGTATGAGTTTTTTAAATTAAACAGGAAAACAAATAAACAAAATTAAAAATAACACATTGCATCAAGTGTAAATATATATATATATATATATATATTTTTTTTTATTTATTTATAAGAAACCTATTCAAAGTGAAGGTTGTATGAAACGTTTTGCCGTTTGAAAGACAATAACACATGTTATTAACTGCTCTTTTGTTGTCCTTTATTTTGTTTATTTTTAGGCACTGGAGTTTGTGCGCGCATCCCTCACCAAGGTGGATGACTCGGAGTTCATCTGTCCGGACGGCTCTTACGCGCTGCAGGACGACAGCCCACTCGCCATAGCTGGCGTCATCGGCGGTTCCTTCAGCAGCGTCTCCATACAGGTAATGCAGGCCGGACTTTTCTTTTGCTCGGATTAATGCCACAAAATGAAATGCTTAGTACGACATCTGGTCGACTTATATTTCGGAGCTGCTTTGTTACAGGTGCAGTCACTTTATTCGATGGGTATGATTACAGTTTCTCATTTTTTTTGTTTATTTGGTCACACTTATTCACTTATATTTTGTATTTTAGTTACAGTTATTTACATTTACGGATCCGTTGGTACAAATACCTACTTAAGTTATGTACAGAGCTGTGAAAAAGTATTTAACTCTGTTTTCTGTTGTTTTGTTTTTTTTTTTAGGATATTTGTCACTTATTTATCACCAAGGTTTCTTTTCAGCAAACCTATATTAGATTAGATTAGATTAGATTAGATTAGATTAGATTAGATTGCACAGACAACCCAATAAGATTTAAAATTTCTAAATTATGATTATATTTACCAGGGGCTGTAAACCAATCTGACTGTTTGTGAAAGTAATTGCCTAATAGCGAGTTGTGCCAGGTTTAACAGCAATAATTGAAATCAAACACTTTCTTTAATTGGTGATAAGTGTTTCACATTCGCTGTGGAGGAATTTTGGACCACTCTTTTTGTTTTTGTTTCAACTATGCCATAATTTTGGAGGATTTTCTGGCATGAGCTAGCCAGCTGTGACCTTTACAGCATGTCAATGGAATTTTAATCCAGACTTTGACTTGGCCACTTCAAAACCGTAAAGTGTTTTTTTCGAGCCATTCAAAAGTGGATTTGCTGTTGTGTTTTGGATCGTTGTTCCACTGCATGATCAAAGAGTACTTGAGTTTGAGATCCAATACAGATGGCCGGAAAGCAGAACTTATTTTTTCAAGTCGTCCTGGTCCTGAATAGATAAAGCAGCCCCAGACCGTCACACTCCCTCAACCATCACATTCTTTTTATCGAAAGACGTGCCATTTTTATACCAGATGTAAAAAGCTGCACGCCTTCCAAAAAGTTCCTTTTTTGTCTCATCAATCTTTCCCCAAAAGCCTTGAGGATCATCAAGATGCTTTTTTGTCAAATGTGAGATATGGCATTGTGTTCTTGTGTGACATCAGTGATTTTCCCCTAGGAAACCTCCCATAAGTGCCATATTTTTTGACCAGTGTCTTACTTATCATAGAATTGTGAACACTGTCTTTAACTAAGACTTGCGAGACCTGCAGTTATTTGGATGTTTTTACAGGTTCTTTTGTGAGCTCCTGCATGAGTGGTCGTTGCACTCTTTGAGTAATCTTTGTTGGACGCCCACTTCTGGGAGGGCTTGCAACTGTTCACAGTTTTCTCCATTTGTGAATAATGACAGTGGTTTACTGGAGCCCCACAGCCTTGGAAATGGCTTTGTAATCTTTTCTACACTGATAGATTTCAATCGCTTTTTTTCCCCTCATTTCTTTGGATCATGGCACCATACCTTTGTTGTTGAAATTTTGTAGCCTAGTTCACTTTGTCTGACAGATTCTATTTAGGTGATTTTTTTGATTCAACAAAGGTGGGAGCAATCAGGTTCAGGTCTGGCCTGTGAAATTGAACTGAGCTTTCCCAAAACTGTGGTTAGTCGGAGTTTCTTTGAGATTTAACAAAAGGGGGCAATTACTTTGTCACATAGGCTCAGATAGGTTTTCCATACTTCCTCCATTGCTGCATGTTCTCAGTGTGCTATTAAAATTGATTCAATTAAATCAAACCTGCAAGTGATAAGTATGCAGAAAATCAGGACTGGGGAAAAAACTCCCAGCACAATAGAAAGTTACTTGATTACAGTTAGTTATTGACAAACCCTTAGCCCACTTGGGCTCAGCAGACACTAAAGGTGTCACAGAAAGGCAAACGCTTTGACATCTTCCAAAATGAAATGGTCCTTTGTTTGGTCAAACACCCGTCAAGAAATTCCCCTTTCGGTTCTTTTTTTGTCGGACAGCAAAAAATTGCAAAAAGTACAGAAGCATTTGGATATCCAAAAATTGTGAGAAGGCCAAATTAAGGTCACCAGGAAATGTCGTTGTACATTCTAGCTTCAGCATGAAATTTCTCCATAAGGTCGTGATGGATGATTCGTTCATCTCTGTACCTGTCATCATTATAGCCTCCATGAGGATTGTTTTTCTGTTTAGCCAGCATGACAGCCGATAAAGGATGAAAGCTCATTTTCCTGTTTTATGGAGAAAATTGTTGGTTATTGCGTTTGAAAGCATGCATCGTCATTGATTCCGTGGAATAAACTTGATTTCAAGACTCTGCTGATATCCGGTATCTGCTGATCCTGAATCAGAATACAAGATTATGAAAAATAAACAGACATCAGAAAGAAGATAATATAAAAATCTTGTAAAAATATACATACACTTATTCTAACATACATATGTATTCCTGTATAATATATGTTTATCGTAAATTCTATTTTATATTCAAAGAATCTCTTGTCACAAATCACAGGTTTAGTATACCATGAAAACATTGTGTTTGTATCATTTACTCATAAAGATTTTTGTAAAATGATATTTTTCTTACTGCAACATTATTCCGTTGAAAATTATTCAATTCTCTTAGGTTACAAATGTATTATCCCTTTAACACTATTTTTTTGTCTGTTCATATCCTCTTCAAATTTCTTCATTATACTCATAAAACGTCTTCCCTCATAAACTTTTATCCTCCTAAAAGGTCCATTTTATTCCCTTAATATCATACTTGAAACATCTCTATTTCTGCAAGAGCACATCCTGCATTTCTTTTGAGGTTTTGCTACGATACACTCAAGCGATGAAGAACATGGAGGGCTGATTAAGCATTTGGCCCCCAACATCTAATTTGTTTGTTGACCTCTTGTGTGCATTGTGAGGCATCTCGCCCAGCTATTTGGAGACTCTGTGCCAAGTTTAGGCATACCACAAAGAATATTTTATCGACATCAAAATATATGACAAAAGTAGAGAAGTAGTTGAAAAAATATTTATTATATGTAAAAAATTTTGCAAAAATACTTAAATATCAAATGGAAATATTGAATAAAAATACATAATATTAGTGTTAGGTTAAGTTTTGAAAAAAAAAAACAAAGTGCAGCATTTCTTAAAACAAAAATATACTGTATAAATAGAATTATTAGATTTTAAAAAAGTTGATTTGAACATTCGAGACAATTGTATAATATATTTGACAAAACATACAGAAGTGAAAGTCACTTTATGAGACAAGAAAAAAATAGAGGAACTATACGCACAAACCCCAAATAAGACAAATAGTAAATACAAAAATCAAAAGTATTAGAACAAAAAGAAAATAACAGACCAAAACTCTCAAAATTTGGGGGGGGGGGGGGGGGGGGGGGGGGGTTGACTGCATTACAAAAATCCATTTTCTATAGTCGCTTATCCACAGTAGAGTCGCTGGCGTCTATCCCAGCCATCTTTTAGTGCCGACAATTTACTGAGTCCAATACATCTTCCATGCCTGTTTTAAGAATGTGGGAGGAACCTTTGAACCGTGAGGCGGGCGTGCTAACCACTCACCCGCCCCATTACAAAAATGTCCAAAAAAATGTATTTACAGTACAAGAAAAAAAAGACGATGAAAAGTACAAATTTATCAATGGAATTTTAAAAGTGCAAATTGTCAAATAGCCCCTAGAAGCCAATTGCTCGTCTTGTGGCTCAATTCAATGCGGCACCTCACATTTTTCCATCAAGTGTTTTACCTTGGCAATAATCACAGCGCAGGTATCCTTCCTCCTGCACACGCGTGCATGTGACTCGCATTTCAAACAGAAAACACACACACGGCACACCTCTTCACTGCACCATTTTTAATCCCATGTCGGCATCATATTCCTACAGCGTATCTGTCAGCTCCTCAAGTGGGCATGTGCTGCTTGTTCAGGGGGCAGCTAATGGAGCAATGCGCCTCTGACCTTCCCTGACATTTAAATCAACGGCCGACTTGAAAGCTTAAAACCTACCTACGCCGTCATAAGCAGCCATCCATATGTGTCTGACTGTCTGCGTGTGTTCGTAGCACCGTAACAGTGAGCAAAATGATCATGATATTGCCAAAACACAAAGTGACGCAGGAATGGACATGAAAAAAAATGCAGTGCAACCAGTTAATACATTGCCAAAGTTCCCTGCTTTAAATATCGTGAAATGATCTAACAAGTGACAAAATCATTACAGATGCGACATTATTTTAAAATAAGCTGATAACATACTGCATTCGATTTTTTTTCTTAAATGGCAGACTGGAATGACCTTCATTCATCAATGTTGAAATATGATTCATGATGTGATTGCTTTGAGATTCTGTTACAATTGTTGTCACAAAGCTTATTAAATTGATATATTAAAGCTTTTTTGTAGGATTATTAGTCATAAGTGCACAAATCCTTGAGAGAAAGAACAAAGCAACATTTAAACAAAACACACACACACTTGTTACAACAAAAACAAAACATGTATGACAAAAATGAAAAAAAAATGTTGGTAGGTAGGTAGGTCGGTAATGTACCGTAAGTTCCTAAAATCATTCATTTTCTAGTTAGGCTTAAACGTTTTTTTCATTGTCCTTTTTTTCCTTGTGGCAGCCGAGCAGATGGGAGAATCCATCAAAGAATGTCTGTGTGTTTATTTGCGCCTATGTACTGTATGCATGTTTGACTGTGCTGTTTACATGTCTTTGGAGCCATCTGTGCCTGTTTGTGTGTGTGTTTGATTATGATACTTCCACAGCCTCAGATCGCTCATATGATGCATGAGTCACTCCTGTATGAACTGTTTGTGGGAGAGCTCATTAATAATCTAAATTAGTCGCACAAATACATTTCAATTAAGTCAGCAACAAAACTACAAAAAACTGGATTTCGCTCGTTGTGCCATTTCCACGGCAAATCGGGGGCTACGAAACGATAGGAGTCAGAATATGATTCGCAACTTGCATTGAGAGATAAGGTTTAATTAAAGGAGGCACTGGAATTGACTTTTTAACGTTCGTGACAAGTCCAGCAGCAAATTTGCGAGTAGTAACTCACTTCACTTCAAGTTCCAGATGAAGAGCTTTTGAAAATTGTGTAGGGGTTTCACAGATGACAAAATGGGCATACTTACACATTGGTGATGTAGCGTATCCACTAGGCAGCCACGGGGTTGGGCAAATGTGCGGAACTTGCGCACGGAATCTGTGCAGGCAGGGTTGGAAACCCAATAGCAATTCGCAGAAGAGTGCTTAAAAATCTCCTGTGGAGAGCAAAGCCCAGAGTGGGCAAAAATTAATAATTATTGTACCGTGTTTTCCACACTATAAGGCGCACCTAAAAGCCTTACATGTTATTACAAGCCCACGGTGCGCCTTATAATCCAGTGCGATTTATACATGGATCATATCATGTGCTGACTGCATAAACTGCTGACTTTTCTGATCATTGAGTTGACATCTAGTGGGTACATTACTGAATGCAAATGCAGCCTCAGACACCATTGTAGTTTTGATTCCATGCGCACCTAAAAGCCTTAAATTTGTGTCGTGAAAACACCACCTCACAGACATTACTTCTGGAAAAAGATAAACTGTTGTTTATTCGTTTTTGGAGTGAACAGAGCTGTGAGAATGTTTATATTCCATTAATAAAGTTTGAGTGACTTATCTGATCATTGAGTTGACATTTTCTTGACCGCAGCTCAATCTAGTGGATACATTACAGAATGCAAATGCAGTCCCAGTCACCACTGTGGCTTTGATTCCATGCGCCTTACATACGATTTTTTTTTCTTCTAAAAAGTCCATTCATTGAAGGTGTGCCTTATAGTGCTGAAAAAGTGGTATAATAGACTATTGTGACGGATCTAAAGATTGCAAGCGATTGCCAAATAATTAGAAAACATGAAATAAAACATCGTCTTTCCTGTCCATCACACATTTGCTGAAACAAGAGGTGCTCTTGAGTTAAGTTTGGCTATGAGCTTTGCTACACCTCGCGAGATTATTTCCTTTGCTGCTAACGTTAGCTGTGGCTGCAGTCGCAGCTTGGTTCTATGCATTTATATGGTAAGTTAAACTTGAGCTGAACCTGTCGTACTCTAGTTCTTTTGTACAGAGAATACATAACATGCTACCTTTATCAAAAGTGCAGTTGGGGCAATTTTTAAAGTTAGATTTATCTTTAATGGAACCAACAACTCTCACATGCTCTTCTATTTTCTGTCTTCCTTTTGCAACTCCCACCCACAGCAGATGCCTATCAGGGTTTGCTAAACACAAGCAAATCAGCCAATCAATGTTCTTTTTCAGGTTGTTATTGACCTTTGTTTTCCAACCCCCAACAACTGAACCACAAGAAGCCCGGTGCATAAAAACGCATCTCATCAGCATACAGAAAAGCAAAAAGTTAAAAATGAAAAGGATATTAAAGTGCTTTAAACATTTGACTCTTTACACTGTAATTACTAGAGAGAAATTAATGTAATATTTTGACATCCCTCATTTTTATTCACTCAAATTAAAAAAAAAAACATGCAACAAAATAATTCCGTACCAAGATACACAATTTTTAAACACCAAAATATCAAATGCAAAAAAAAAAAAACTACACAAAATGACATTAACCGTCTCTACACAGGAAGGATTGAAACACGGAATATCTTTTTTTTGGTTGTAGTTGGAAAATGTAATGAAAACCAAATACTGACTACCATGTGACAGTTACATGTATGTGTGTGTGCATGAGTGTGTGTTTCCGTCTTCGCACTTCCTACTCGTATCTACACTGAATCCCATTATGCATGATTGCCGTCAGCAGCAACCTTCCAAATATATTGACATTTTATCTTTGAAGGGGGGGGGATGCATTAATTAAAGGATCATTTTTTTATGGGTTTTGCACTTCGAGCTTTTTTTATTTTTTTATTTTGATGATGGGCCAGCAGTCATTTTTGATCAAACTTTCATTAACGCGCTTAATTAAAACCCTCCACACACGCGCGCACGCACAAGGACGCGCTGGCCATTACAGAGCAGCTAGAAGAGTAATGCAAGCAGAGCGTGTGCTTGTACATGTCTATGTCCCCGACGCTGAATAATTCCATATTTGATATATTTTGACATTCGCGAAATACATCATTAGCTTTATGTATGTGCGTCTAAATTTGCCTTCTAACAAGGATTCCTCACAAAGACGCGATGCGGGATTTTCTGGTGACGACTGTGCTTCAAGAGGGTGTTTTCCTAGTTTTGTGTCGTTTGTTTTGTTTTTGTTCCCATTGGGCTGTATTAGAGAGCTGTGAAGGAAGTGAAAGTTACACTAGTTTTATTTAGCTCCACTTCTTTATCACATGAAATTGCCAGGAGCTGCTTTTTGCTCATTCACAAAAGGAAATCAACGCCATCAACCAGTGAGGATGATTCACCGGGTTTGGTCGAGAAAAGTGGACTAATGTTTGTATTTTTCACAAAATCAATCCTTTTCTAGTTTTTTGAAGTGTGGAATTTGTCTTGTGGCACAGATTCCGCAAGATCATGCCAATGATCCAGGTGTTGTTTCTGTATCTACGCTTGATCCAGGTTGCCAACCTTCTCAGGCTCTTCCAGATCCCCCAAATAAGCTACGCGTCCACCAGCGCCAAACTCAGTGACAAGACCCGCTATGACTACTTCGCGCGCACTGTGCCACCCGACTTCTACCAGGCTAAGGCCATGGCTGAGATCCTGCGCTTTTTCAACTGGACCTATGTCTCCACGGTGGCGTCTGAGGGCGACTACGGCGAAACGGGCATTGAAGCCTTTGAACAGGAGGCCCGCATGAGGAACATTTGCATTGCCACGTCAGAAAAAGTATGTCCTTATTGATAAGTTACCTAGTAAAATAGAGATTGGTAATCATATTGTGAATCCCTTACAAATACATCACGATTCAAAAAAGAGATTTGTCTTTATTGTAAGGCCCTCACAGATATGTTAAATTGTAAAATTGAGTATTCGTAGTGTGGGACCCAGACGTATGTGTAACTTATTAAAACAGCGATTGGTGTCGTGTGTACAGATATTGGAAGAGGTACTTGAAATGATATTGAGTAAAGTTTTTTATTTGAAAGATATTGAGAACTGTAATGGGAAGACTTGTATTAGTATGTTTATTTTGTATATTCTGCATGTGACATTTGGTTCAAAACCTTGGATCTGTACAGGTAGGACGTTCCAATGCCAAGAAGTCATACGAAGCCGTAATTCGCCAGCTCCTCCAGAAGCCCAATGCCCGCGTGGCCGTCCTATTCCTGCGCAGCGACGATGCCCGAGAGCTCCTGGGCGCCGCCGCCAGGCTCAACGCTTCCTTCATCTGGGTGGCCAGCGATGGCTGGGGAGCGCAGGAAAGCATCGTCAAGGGCAACGAGGTGACCGCTGAAGGAGCCATCACGCTGGAGTTGGCCGCCAACCACGTGCCAGAGTTCAACCGTTACTTCCTCAGCCTGAACCCCAAGAAAAACCTTCGCAATCCCTGGTTCAAGGAATTCTGGGAGCAGCGCTTTCAGTGCTCACTGGGAGGCAATGAAAAAAAATGGCCAGGTCCCCCTTGCGACAAGGACCTATCCATGGACAAGAGCAACTTTGAGCCCGAGTCCAAGATCATGTTTGTGGTAAACGCGGTGTACGCTATGGCCTACGCCCTGCACAATATGCAGCGGAGCCTCTGCTTCAACACCAGCACTTTGTGCGACAGCATGAAGGTCTTGGATGGCCGCAGACTCTACCGGGACTTCATCCTCAACGTCAGCTTCACAGGTAAGATTGCGTGATGAGAAATATGACAAGTCATTTCATATTTGAAAATGACAGTTGATATTTGTTGATGCTATCTGTGCACTTTGACCGTGTCAACGAGAAACATATAACTACATTTTGACATCATGACGAAATGACTTAAATGGAGACTCGTAGGATTGTTGGCTCGTCTCCTGTCTTTTGAATGGGCCTTTTACTTTTCCCAAAGGTGTCTGTTTCTTACTCATTTTACTTATTTGTGAGTGAAATTTTGGCGCTCAAGTGACCAAACCGAATACAAGAAAATCCAAAATAAAAAGTATTTCAAAATAAACGATCCTTCTCATGTCTCGGAATCAGATAATACATAAAACGGAAATAATTCATGATTTCAGGTGCGGCCCAGTTGATGCACAGACTGGTACCGGGCCGTGGACCGGTGGTTTGGGACCTCTGCTGTAGCGGCAACTGCTGTGGAGAACTTTATGAAATAATTGCTTGATGGCTGGTGGCTTGGTTGGTTTTCGTGGTTATTGCATTAGTTTTCGGGGGAGTCACCCAGGCATTCATCTTACAACTGGATCCGGCTTTAGTGTGAATGTGAAAGTAGATGTTTGAATGTCTTTATGTGACCTGCGACTGACTGATGACCAGTCCGAGGTGTGCTTTGCTTCTCGCCCAAAATTAGCAAATTAGCTTGGCTACCACGACGACAAAGCTAGATGGATGGATGGATGGATGGATGGATGGATGGATGGATGGATGGATGGATGGATGGATGGATGGATGGATGGATGGACGGCCAAACAGACGGACGGATGGACTGACAGACTGATGGATGGAGAGTTCTGTATCATGAAAAATAGGCACTGTTCATCCTGCCCCCTTCCACTCTGGGCCAGTGCCAAGTAAAACATCTAGAAACCTATTAGGAACTTAGATTTAATTTTTACTTATGTGTCAAATTTGCTTTTTTTTAGTTAAATTTGTACTGTGTATTTGTACTAGTTTTACCCGTCATTTTTTTCCCCACAAGTATCGTCCCTGCTAAAGTACAGTGTGAATGGTTTTGCCGCCTCTTTTGTAATGACAGAGGAAGGTAAGATAATGGAGTGTTGTTGCCCTGTGCTCCTTCTCAGCCACAGCATCCAAGTCCTGAGACCAATCAGCTTAATTTCCATGTATTGTTCAGCGGGAGCCGGATATTGACAACTATTACCGGCGACACGCCACTACTAAGTTGCTTTGAGCAATGAGAGCGGCAGCTAATCCGCGGGGCCATATTCTACCCCCGTTGCACTAATGAGATTGGTTTTGCGTTATAATAGCACCTATAGCGGGCTGACTGCCGCCGCATCTGCTGCTCTCGGCGGAGCTGCCCGAGAGAGGGTGGGGGGATATGAGGATTGTGTTGACTGACAGACAGCGCTACAGAGGGAGCGTTATAAATAAACTGCAGCATCTCAGGGACTGACACAGGTGTAGAGGTGCTTATTTCCTACACCCAGACATCAAAACAGTGCTAACAGGAACACAGGGGAGCTCTTCCAATTCCAAAGTCTTCTTTTGCACTGTCCTGTGTTAGGAAATGAGTGATTACAATTGAATTTTCACTGGTGGAGGCAGCAGTTCTCTTGCCAAGTCACACTTGTCACCTAGTGTGGTGGATTATCATCAAACCTAAATATGTTCTGAGGCTTCTCTCTTGCTGCCCTGTAAAAATGTAAGGAGTGATCCCAATTGGTTTTTCATTATTGGAGGCAGCACTTTGTCATAAAACCACCCCATTAAATTAGTCCATTTTTTTAATGAAGATCTGGGCATGTGGAGTGTGCAACGGATATGGCCAAAACCATAGAGCAAGTCTGTGACAGACAGGATGGATGATGGTTTATTTTAATGTTAAGTTTTGTTTTTTGTTTTTTTTCTTTTTTTTTATTATTTGGGAAGTGATAAAAAAAACAGCACTCTTTCTCTTGATAGTTGAAATTAAAGGTTGCATCCAGCACTTGGGACTAGTCTCAAATACAACAGAAGGTAAATGGTTATAACTGCATCTGTTAAAGAAAATTAATGACTGAAAACACTCTCTTGTTGTATAACAATCTTTGGATCTGCCACAATAACAAGCCTTATCTAAGTTTGAAAAAAGAATTAGATTGAGGATTTTCCCTGAAAATTATAAAGTCAGATTAAAATGAAGTTAATTAATTACAGCTATTAATTAATCTCTGTTTTTCTCATCTCTCGACAGCACTGGTATTTATAGCCTGCCTGTCTAACGTTAGAAGTAGGATCATTCATTTATATAGGAATTTATTGTTTTACACAACTTAGTTTTGTAAAAAAAAGTATCAACTTTGTGTACTTTAGGCATGTACTAAGTCTTATGTTTATTTGGGGAAATTTTGCTAATGTGGTGGGAACACGGACGGTTCAAGTGTTTTTTTTTTTTATTTTAAGCATCATGTTTTAAGGTATGCCAGCTGTATGTTCATAAAAAGTACACACTTATTTTTATTATTTTCATCTTATTTTCTTTTAGTTGGGCTACATGACCATTTTGAAAATATATGTATTGTGCCAGCAAGAGGAACATTGTGGGGGAGTTGCCAAAACTGTTTATGCCATGTACAGTATTACAGCTTCAGATTTTCACTTTTACAACCAATTTTCTTTCAAGAATTTTGAGTCACTTTCAGAAAACATATCAAATTTCAATGCTGAAGAATAACATGTTTGGTAACAAATCGAATACGACTTAAACAGTCCTTTATGTAAGGGTTAAAATAGTTCTCCGGTGTCTTGAAAACATGGTTATGAAACTCTTCAGTCAAAATACAAAAAGGGCAAAGAAAAACCGCTCACTAAATAACCACTTTTAGCACTCTGCAGAAAATCACAGTTTTAAGAAGGCGGTTCTGTCTCGAGGCAGCGTGGCATTGGAGTGATAGCATGTCTGCCACGCAGTCAACACACTCCTCCCACATTTCTAAAACATGCACATTAAGTTCATTGAAGACTTGAAATCAGGAGATCACGGTCGACCAGTCAACCGCCCAAGTAATCTTGGCTGAGTGCATCACATTGAGCTACACGGGGGAAAAAGTCAACCGACAAAATCACGTCATTGCAAAAAATAAAAACATTAAATTGTTTACATCGGGAGCTGCTTACCCTTTGAGTGCAAAAGATGATCAAATAGAGCATTGTCGCGACCATGCTTCTGGGAGGAACTTTAAAATAAAAAGCGGAACATGGCCATTCATATCATACATTACTTATCGTGGCACAGTTTACTTTGAGGCATTAACTGGCCTTCTCATTCTAATATAATGGAGTACATTGACAGGCAGCACATACTTCCTGTACATTTCATTGCAATTCTTACCCAACAAGCTATAAGATCTCATCCCATTCCTATTAGTTACTGCCAGTTAAAATGTTTATGTTACTCTTTGTTTACACTTTGTTTAGTGATATCACTGCAAAAAAAAGGAGCTATTAATTCATTCTGTTTTTGCTGAGATGTATTGGCCACCCATCATAAATTTTTAGGTTATTGGCAGCTGGAAAAGCAGATCCCGGGACAAAAAAGTTTGGGCACCCATGCTTTAAATTGTCTGTGGGTGGAAATGCTTCTGTTTTAAGATTTGCTGCCGACCAATCCTGGATGTCCACTTCTTGCCCAAACTCAGGCAGCGCATTCCTATTGACGGCAAGCACGGTCAGAAATGGATGGGTGGAGGTGTGCTGTTCAAACACTGAAAAGTATTAAAAGTGTTGAGATTTGAAGATTGAAGATTCCCAGGCCGCCGATTGCAAAACAGTTCATGAGAGGGTGTGTTGGTGTCAGTGCACTGCTGCTGCTGCATGCGGTGTGTGTGTTCACATTCTGTTCATCTCGCCGGTTGCTATGGTAATCAAGCCGACACTGTTGCCAGTTTTTAAGAGTCATTCGCTCAATCACAAGAAGGGCCCATTGCTAGCCACACACACGCACACACGTAATGTAGATTGACACATGTGTAGACTGAAGCTGTTTTTTTGGTTTGTTATTTTACAAAGGCAGCTTATTTTTTTCAACTAGCATGAAATTGCAGACACACAACCCATGCAAAAAAAAAAACACACCTCTACCAGCTATCATCCACCCACTTCTCTCCTCTGATGTACAGCAAACACATCTACACACAGACATACACACACACAAACACGCATTTGCGCGCAAGCACAAATAATGATGATGCATGGGAGACATTCAAGCCATGTGTTTTAGTTTGTCTTCCTATCTTTGTGGGGGTGAAACTGGGTAGTAAGTCAGTCACAGTATTATTTTCCACTTGCCATTTCAACACACTTGAACATATGTATTAATAGTGCTGGCGACAGGAGCTTCAAGACATGCATGTCAATATTTTGAAGATATATATATATATATATATATATATATATATATATATATATATATATATATATATATATATATATATATATATATATATATATATATATATATATATATATATATATATATATATACTGTATATATATATATATATATATATATATATATATATATATATATATATATATATACTGTATATATATATATATATATATATATATATATATATATATATATATATATATATATATATATATATATATACAGTATATATATATATATATATATATATATATATATATATATATATATATATATATATATATATATATATATATAATATATATATATATATATATATATATATATATATATATATATATATATATATATATATATATATATATATATATAATACGAGGACAGTTCAGAATGTTTGTTTGCTCAAATTGTCTTTCTATTTATCATGAGAATCTCTGATTCAGCCTTGCTTTTTAATCATATCAAGTAAAATTCTTATACAACAAAACCTGTCTGTGCAAAACTACCCCCCAGTGTGAAAAAAAATCCATGCATTGAAGCATTTCCCTCTTTCTTACTTTCTCATATAAGGGAAAATCCCCGTTGCATAATACAAAATATTTTTTTCTGCATTTGCGTTCCACTGAAATTCACTATCGCGAAAACAAGTGTGCAGCAAAAGTCTAGCTTGGTTTATGCTTGACGTTTTATAGCACTTAATACTCGGAGCAGCTTTCCCCCACAGTCAAACGATAATCTCCCATACTATAGGTGGCATTAAATGGACTCTACAGCATACAAACAACACCACTCTATAACAGAGGTAGAGAATCCTCTAAACCATCTAAACTCTTCCAATTGTTTTAAGCAGACTCCTCATCTCTCCCCAAGGTGGTGCTCGCCAGGAGTTGTTTACCGTATTTAGATCGTACAGTATTTAGATGTTCCTTTTAAGATGAATTGTAAAGGTGTTTGTACCGGTGAACTTCCACAAGCAATAGTTTGTCCTCCATGTTTTCCGCTCGCAAAGAAATTCCGGAAGATACACGTAGCGGAAACTCTGTTCCGCATGGACTCCGCTTGGAGGGGCGTGGTTGTCGAAATAACGTCATTTGACGCATGGGGCTCGCAAACGCATCTAGTTTAAACCAAGCGTAACGCTTCAAGATAGGATAAAAGTAATTAAGATAAAAGATGGATGAAGCAAAGTGAAAGACATGCAAGAAATTGATGTAAGTTTGAATACGAATGTCTATTTTACATTTGTCAATTTCTTTCTTTTTTTTTAACGTTGGGTGGTTTTGTTTTTAACCAGTCAGATTGGAGTAGATCAGCTGGGTTTGGGAGAAGAGCTTTGAGGAAGTCTCACGCAATTCATGTATATGGCATATTGCTGGTTTTATTCAGCCCAAAGAGAAGGCGTGAATTTTAGTTCTACTTGTTTTCTGTAGTTGGACTATTTGTTAGCATGTCTGCCTCATACTTCTGAGATTCCGGGCTTTAACCTTCCTTTCTTTCTGGCACCAAGTTGAAATTTAAGATATGGATGATATAAAAATGTGCATGCGCGTGTATTAGCAGAGGCGGCATGCCTCCGGGGCCATATTGAGCAGCAGAGAGCTTGGTGCAATGTTTGAATGCTGTAGAGCAACCTTCCTCATCTCCTCCTCCTCCATTTCTGTCGCACTCTTTGTCATCCCTCATTCCTCTACATCTCTCTCAGACTCCCTTCTCCTCTTCCTCTTTCGCACCCAGAAAGTGTTCTCTCGCCACATTCAAAAACAGCACATCCCACTCAGACTTCACAAGGTTGCTCTCCTGTCTTCGCCACCTCTCTGCGTCAGTCTGTTTGTCGCCTCTCTCCAGCCGTACGTCCATCCGTCCTTCTTGCATTTCTCCATCGAGTGCCGTCGTCCACCTATATCTCCTTTTCTCTCCATCTTCCCCCTTTTCAGCACCTTTCTTTGCCCTTCTCCTGTCTCTCAGCTCGCCCCCCAGCTCTGCTTAGAATTTTCCTTTTGTCTCTTGTATGTCAGCTACCTTCCTAATGCACCTTTTCGTCTATGCATCCTTCTGCTTGTTTTAGTCTTCCCGCCTTTGTGTGCCGCTCCTGCTCCTCATCACCCCTCCCCAGCCCCTTGGGGATGGACTCCGCAGGGAGAACAAATATAGCGACTGTGTGTTTCTGTGTGTGCACATTTGTGACATATGAGTGCATCCTTGCATCCAGATCTGTAAGTGTATCCCTTTTATGCCCCATGCGCTGGTCACAGGTGTGCTAAGGTCATCAACTCACTGGAGAGAAAAAAAAAAAAAGAAGACGGTTTTGGTTGGGCGTAGCATCTGCATTGTGTTGATTGTTGTTTTTCTCCAATGCATAGGTGAATGATTTTATATATATATATATATATATATATATATATATATATATATATATATATATATATATATATATATATATATATAGATAGATAGATAGATAGATAGATAGATAGATAGATAGATAGATAGATAGATAGATAGCTAGATAGATAGATAGATAGATAGATAGATAGATAGATAGATAGATAGATAGATAGATATAGATATATATTATTCTCCAAATTCTGTCATATTATATCCATTTGGTTACGCTTCCAGTGTTGTAGTTTTAGGTTAGAGTTCTTATCCAGTCAGAATTCAGCTAACTTGTGTCACCAAGCTGTATGAAATCTCTCTGAGACCTTCAAAATCAACAGTGCACTGTAAGTGAACAGGATCATATAGTTGATAGACAGTTACCATAGCCAATCAGCTCACGAGTTGGCGAAAGTAAGGCCAGCTAGAAGGCCTCATGTTGAACGTGAAATGTACGCACCCTTTGATTAGATGTATTGGATGGAAGGCAGCGCTATTCAGCTCAACCAAGCTATAAAGTGTATCTTGCTTGATCTGCATTAACAGAGTAGCCTTCACCACAGCTAGACCCGGGCACCTTTAGCAGAAAAATCAAATATATCTACTCCCTTTTTTTTTAACCCACAATGACTGAAGGCAAGGAAAACATCAACCAAGTCATTGAAGTCTTCTAGTAATGGCCTTTTTTCTTTTTAACTTTGAAATGCCTAACTGTATCTGAATGCACCATGCAGCTTGACCCCATGTTACCTTTTAGCGGGAGACTTGTCTCGTTTCGCGCAATGAAAACCTTAACTGGCAAGTGGTTTCTTAGCATCCTTAATCAGCAATTGAATATGATTTTTTTAAGGATAGTTTTTTGATATTGGTAGCTATGTAATGTGATGGCAATAATTTAGGATAAAGGAGTCATGAGTATGAGTCAAGTTAATCATCAAACAACCACCACTTCAAGGCACATCCTCAAAATAAAAGCCTAAAGATCTACTACATTGACCTATATTTATTATTTGGTGCATTAATTTTGAAGTTGGCCTTTCCAAGTGTGTTGGCATCATGTTTTTTGTGTTCTCATGCCTGACATTGACATTTACACATTAGACTTAAAAGTAAGCATCAAGTCAAAAGTCATCTTGTTTTCTACTCCACTCTATGCGGAGCTAGCATCACATAGTGCGGTTGACAGATGTAAGCATAATCATTGTGCTGATAAAAGGATCTTTGAGGAGAAGTTGCACACCAATGCTTACGAAAGTTACTTACATGGTTTTGGCACTCCAATTAGGGTTTCGATTCGGTTTGAGTTAACATTTATGAGGGCTACTTACTCATGCTTAAGGTCATCGACTTCAGAATGTCTTTGTTGTACTAACAAGAGAAGCTACAAGGATGAGGCACATATGAGACCTTGTGCTCACTTTTTTGCCATAAATGGTCCAGCCCGAATACGTGGTACGGTCCAGTAATGTATTGTAATGTTGTCTGTCCTCTTGCCTAATTACCATTTCAAATATGCATCACACAAAGAAAAGTGAAGTCAAACAGGCCACCCTAATCTCCTTACTTTTAGATGACTTTTTCCAGCCACAAAGTTCCTTTGTCGTCGTCTCTCTTTATCTCTCATTCTCTCTCGCTGCCCTCCTTTAATACCCACAATCCCCCTTGGGCAAGACTTAGCCTGACATGCTCGAGAACATAATTAATTACGCATTCTGAATGGAAAAGCTTCTTTTCACCACACCCCTAATCTGGAATAATAAGCACTTTTTCATTTTGAATACTTGCTGTAGGACATTGTGTGCCGCTTGCTCTCATGGTACTTTTTTGGAGGGGCAACAATTTCGTCCTCCTACATTATCTCGTTGTGCTCAGATATCACAATCACACCTCTGACCTTCATTTTTTCTGTCTGTTCCTTTACACCCAGCAGCTTTTCTTTAGAATAGAAGCGAGTCATTCCCTTGTTACCTGCCCACTGGAGAGTGCATGAAAGCTTACAAACACCACTGAATCCTAAAAAAGTTAAATGGTTTTAGACATGCTTTTGACTTGTTTGCTTAACTAGTGGCATGGGAGAACACAAACTAAAACATTAAGCAACTTTTAGTCTCTGAGCAGCGACCAACCAGCTACACCGTGTAGCTTGGTTGATCTGCACAGCGCTGCTTCCCATCCAATCCATCCAATCACAGGGTGCGTACATGTCACGTTCAACGTGAGGCTTTCTAGCTGGCCTTACTATCGCCAACTCGTGATTGTATTGGCTATCGCAACTGTCTATTAACTGTATGTGCCCGTTCACTTACAGTGTTGATTCTGAAGGCCTCTATGTATATATATATATATTTGTGGCAATTTGTGGCAATTTGTGGCAGTTATGATGAACAATTATGATGAACACTATATAAATAGGTCACTATTTTAAATATATATATATATATATATATATATATATATATATATATATATATATATATATATATATATATATATATATATATATATATATATATATATATATATATTTAAAATAGTGACCTATTTATATAGTGTTCATCATAATTGTTCATCATAACTGCCACAAATTGCATATTCTATTGCAATTGTGACCCTTTCTACTTACTACCAAGTTACATACTCTGCAAACTGCTAAACAAAAACATTTCATTAATAAAATATACCCATAATTGTAAAGTAAAATTTACACTATACGTGAGCTTTTTGAGTTCACATTAAATATCTTAACTGTGATGTTACTATGCGTTCGTACAGAAGGAAAGCCAAACAGCATTTAAAGATTGCAACCTCCTTTATTACACAATATGCAGTGTCCTCTTCTCTAATTGCACTTGAAAAATTCTACATATATTAAAAAAACAACTAAATCTGATTAAGAAAAACTTTCCATCCATCCATCCATATTCTGCCGCTCAACTGTGGTCAGGTCAGCAAAAACAAAACAAAAACTAAACATGTACACTGATAAAACCAAATTAATCCGCTCAAAAAGTAATTAAAACTAAACTTCGTTATCTTCTTCCCAAAAATCTATAATAAAATGAGAAGAGGAACTTTATCTAGTCGGAGCATATGTTTGTTTAATCTAAAAAAATGTTGCCCTGGCATCGTTTGTCCTCAATAGGCAATAAATCGTTTTGCAGATGATTGCAATTCATTGCAAGTTTTGGTTGGTCACCGTACTCCCTGTAAAACCCAGTGGCGGCCCTAATCTAACATCTGAACATGATGTAACAGTTGATCATGACATCCGCTTGTCATTTTGACATTGCTTCGGGGTTAGAGCTTACATCAGCGTTTGGCATCAGGTCCAAAGCGCCGCTGCGTACTGTGACGGGTGGTCACTTTGACCACAGCCTGATATCTGTCAATCTCGAAAATTCTCAGTCACCCTCTCACAAGCTGTGCAAAAATGTCGCTCGAGCAAGGTCATAGCTGTTAGTTGTGACTAATGCTACCAAAAATGGGTCCGCAGCCCTTTAGTTTTCATTATACTCACTCTGCTAATTACGCTTCAGCTTTGCTTCTAATAAGATGCCGTTATGATCATCAGCGGCCAACTGTTGTGTTGGTGTGTACGGACGTCTTAACAGGAGGGGGGCCCGGCTTGTCTTATTGCCTTAGCGTTATTAACAGACTTTATTATCTGCCAACTTGGCGGTATAATGGATTCATATCTTCTACTGCTCGTCTGCAGATATTATCAGCGCTTATTTAAATCATTTTCATTTAGCTGTCACCTCAACATTTACCACCTCCCCCCAAACTCCGAAATAGATTTGACACGGGGAATTTCCTGCAACGGCGACGCGAGGGTTATGTTGTCTCTGTGATTTATGGATTTCATAAAAATCCCAACTCCCGCCACCGTAGGAGCAGCTTTTCAACGCTAGCCGAGATTTCAATTTAAATGCCACTCATAGCCCAGTCCCAGCTAGCTTGCGTTGTCCAACACATGGGCTGGATCCAGCAGTCTGCTATGAGTCAAACGGCAGACGCTGGTTGTTGGAGACAAACTGAATATCATAAACACCTCACAAATGTTTTTTTTTTAAGTATCTGCTTGGTAGTTACTGTGTAGGACATAGTTTCAGCTACTACTTTTATAAAGAAAATAATTTTTGAGAGTACGGCGTTACCATTTGAGAGCAAAGTCTTTGTTCGGTGGCAACACTTTCAACTCAAAACTCATCACAAAACAACATTCCTCATTGAAATGAACAGAAATGCCATTAAAACGAGTTGGCTTCCCAAAGAAAACAACAAAAATGCTTAGAATAGGTTTTCTAATGAGTAATTTGCACTCTGTAATATCCATCCGACTGTTTTCTGTAGCCGCTTATCCTCACTAGGCTTTTTGGCTTGTTGGTATTTTGACGAAAGAAACAGTAATGACATTGTTGTAATAAAAGTTAAAAAAAAGAAACATTTCACCGCCTTTTTTGCTTCAATTCAAAGGGCATTGTATTGCTCCGTCTGAGGTCTGGGGTAGTAGGGTAGTAGGGTTTTAAAGTCAGGATTCAGTCGGCTCTGGGTAAGTGTTTTGCCACCATCTTGTGGCATCTATTGGCAAATTTTTCAGCAAATAACAGAAGATCAGATTGGACACAGAACTATCCTTATGTGGGGCTTCACTAAAAGGTACGATAGATTCCCATGAAAGTTATGAGACCAAAGGTCATGTTCTGCTCCATCCTGGCTGTTGTCACGTCATAATTTTGCGTCATCTTCGTGACAACACCACAGCTGCTTTCAGCGCTCGTCTCAAATCGGCAAGGCGTTACGGTGTCATGTCCGACATTACCTCGTCCACATTCCTCGAGTCTTACGATTTCCTGGCGGGCTTCTCCATTACGGTTTCTGCTTGCCGCCAATGTTCCAATCTCGTCCAATGTCCTCAGGGTCCACGCTAATCCTCTCCTAACAACTTGTGTACAAACCAATTTGGCGCTTTTCCTCAGCGTTCCCTCACAGAGGAACCCCTGAAGCCAATTCCATCAGCGAGTGGGCTATAAGAGTGATGCCCAGGGATCCCGTTCTCTGCCTCCACGTCTCCATGATTTTACGGGCCCTTTGTTAACGACGCATTTCGGTATGAGGTGTTGTCAGATCTCATCGCGGAGCCGTGATTTTTTTGCCGATGTCGCCTCGGGGACAGATTGGAGGCCATTGATAGAGGCAGACATGACCAAGCATAGCAGGCGTTTATAGCCTCTTTGCAAATACTTGATGAAAGCGTCTCGCTGTGAGTTTTTCAGCCTCACAGATCACAGATATGACTTTATAATGAAGGCTCGCCAAGCCCTGCCAGGCCTTGCCAAAGTTATGCCGTCTGCAAAGTAAGAAAAAATGAGCCAGTGTCTCCGATTGACACCTGAATTCAGTAGACTTGTTGATCGTAATATGATGTACAGAAAAAAAATCTCATTCAGATTTGAAACAGTTGCCATATCCTGGCATATCGCAGGTTCTTTTTCTTGGAAATGTCCTCAAATGAGGCCAAATAAGAAGCCCTGGATCCTAGACAAGGCTAACCCAATTGCTCAGCTCTGTTTGCCTAGCCATTTAATATAGGCGGAGCATTTTATTTTCAAGGCGCCATTTTTGGACAAATTCCAAGTTTTCCTTCCGGGGAACCTGCTTCAATTAGAAATAGATGCCCTGGAGCAGTAGTTTTCAAACTATGGCGGCCCACCTTCTATGCTTCAAGCGCCCCGGGATATTTTTCAGACTATAGGCCTCATAATTTGAGTCTTGCGGCTTATCGTCCAGTGCAGCTTATCTGCGTGTTTTTTTTCTGCCGGTCAAGCAAATATCTTTGTACCTATGCCACAGAAGGTGGGCGGAGTATGGAATTAAAGTTTTATGATCGGTTTGACACTCCAAAGTTGCCAGGGCTCATTTATCATTGATCGCAGCTTTAATTTTCTTGTGACGTTATTGTTTGTAATAATCCACTCATCACTTCATCTTTTCTTCAGCCCCGTTCTCCCCCGCCGGCAGTGAGACGGCCGTCAAATTTGACTCCCAGGGTGATGGCGTGGGCCGCTACAACATCTTCAGCTACCAGCACTCGGGCGAGCGCTACGCTTACATGCCGGTCGGTGAATGGGCTGAGAGTCTGAGTCTTAATGGCGGCCTGATCCAGTGGCCGAGGGAGGCGGTGCCCACCTCGCAGTGCAGCGACCCTTGCGAGCGCAACGAGATGAAGAAAATGCAGGCAGGTGAGATCCTTGCGTTTTCAACACACCCTATCAGTCGGGGAGCAGATCAAATCCAAGCTCCATGGTGTTTTTGTTGTTTGTTTTTTTCTGTGTGTCTCCTAGGTGAATACTGCTGCTGGATCTGCACCGCCTGCGAGCCTCATGAATACCTGGCCGATGAGTTCACATGCTCGCCCTGCGCTCCGGGTCAGTGGCCCACAGATGACCTGACGTCCTGCTATGAGCTCCCCGAGGATTACATAATGTGGGAAGACGCGTGGGCCATCGGGCCCATTACCATTGCTTGTGTGGGGTGAGTGAGGATGGTCATGACGCATCTTGTGTGCATTCACTTTGACCAAGGAAGACTTAGCCTCCTGCAAATGATTGTGTTTGCTTGATTGAAATTAAAGTATGCTCCATAATTTATACCTAAATTGGAAGTAACTTATGCAGCATTAAATTCATGATTCCAGTAAATACAGTGATAGCTTAATTTATGAGTGTTTAGCCTTGCATAGAGCATGTCCTCTTTGTCTTTGGTGGTTCTTCTCAAATAGTTGCACTCCACACATGGGGTGCAAGGCCATGACATGGGGGGCACGCAGAACCCTAAGGAACAGCCTTAAAAGTTAACATTTAGGCTTAATAGTAAACATTTGTAGAAAGTTTATATATTGCTTTTTTCTTAATCTTAAAAATGATACAATTTTAGGCATACCAGTACTATTTTTTTTTGATAGATAATGATCTTATTTACAGTCACCGCCGCAAGTAGAGGGGCGAAATGTTTTCTCTTCTGTAGGCGGAGCTTTGCAAAACTTACTTGAGATGCACTGGGCTGTGGAGTGCTGTGTACTGCTTTCATGTCAAGGTTTTGCTAAAGTGCTGGTTTTGGTTTCAGAGATGTCCCCATTTATTTAATATATCCTCAATTACTAAAGTTGTTTGCATATGACGTCCTTCCATAGAGCCAACATTGCATCTGTTGCACAGTTCATCTAAAATATAGCACCCTACTTTATAAGCAACTATCTAGTGCTTCTAGCACAAACTTGTAATGATTGTCATTGGGGGGAGATTTCTGAGCCCCAGACCGGAAATGTGTCACGAAATCAAAATGTATGTCATCTAAAAAGAGACATGCATACATCCATTTATACATCCATCAATGACCTTAACCGCTTAACTTGACAAGGGTCGCATGTAACCATTTGAATTCAAAGGTGTTACCAAGCCTTAGACTGGCACATGTATTTGAGTTTAAAGTTTGATTTTGATGAATGGATTATTGTCCTACTCAAGGGGTCTCCACTCACTGTGATGCTTTGCATCCTTGGTTTTTTTTGGATGCAGTACATGATGGAAAAAATCTCTCCATTCCCGTTCTAGTTTCATGTGCACGGGCCTGGTACTGTGGGTGTTGGTCCGCCACAACGACACGCCACTGGTGAAGGCGTCGGGTCGCGAACTGTGCTACATCCTCCTCCTGGGTGTCTTCATGTCGTACGCCATGACATTCCTTTTCCTGGCCAAGCCGTCGCCGGCCATCTGCGCCCTGCGTCGCCTCGGCCTGGGTACGTCCTTCGCCGTCTGCTACTCGGCGCTGCTCACCAAGACCAACCGCATCGCCAGGATCTTCGGCGGCGTCAAGGACGGAGCGGGCGCGGCCAGGCCGCGCTTTATCAGCCCATCCTCTCAGGTCAGGGCGGGCCAAAATGTCCAACGCAACACAATCCAATGAGATCCTCACCCGACCCTTGTGTCGCAGGTCTTCATCTGCCTGAGCCTGATTTCGGTTCAGTTGGTGATGGTGTCTGTGTGGCTGCTGCTAGAAGTTCCGGGCACACGGCGCTTCACGCTGCCTGAGCGTCGGCAAACGGTCATCCTTAAGTGCAACGTGCGTGACGCCAGCATGCTGCTGTCACTCAGCTACGATGTACTCCTGGTCATCTTATGTACGGTGTAAGTGTTGCCACTCCTTTGTTGTTTGTTTCTTTTTGACAGCAGCGAAAAAGACACGGTTATTTAGCGTTTCTTAAAGAGTTGCTTCTACACTCGTGAAAAAGTAAAAGTAAAACAACGGATTGGTTTGGAGGAGCAAAACCGCCAAAATAAAAGAGTGAATGAAATAGAAAAACTCAACAGAGGTAGAATGGCGCTTATCCTGACAAGGGTCCCAGGCTTGCTGGTGCGTATTCCAGCTGAAGGGCACTAGGCGGGGGACGACCTGAACTGGTTTCCAGCCAATCGCAGGGCACGCAGAGACAAACAACCATTCACACTCACAATCACACCTAAGAGCAATGTATATTTTTAGAAATATAAATACAAAAGTGAAGTACAGACATCTGAAAACTCTTTTAAGTACCGTAAATAGAGTGCTCTATTTCCTTGCCCCCACTGGGTTTTGAATATGAATATGCTTGTTTCCCATGCAGTTATGCCTTCAAGACCAGAAAGTGCCCCGAGAACTTCAACGAGGCAAAGTTTATCGGTTTCACCATGTATACCACCTGTATCATCTGGCTGGCCTTTCTGCCCATCTTCTATGTCACGTCCAGTGACTACAGAGTACGTATAACCTTTCACAAGACACAAACACCTCATTTATTTCATTGTATTTTTCCTTTTAATAAAAACAACAACAAAAAAATTAGGCCAATGACACCACTCTGAGAGGTGTATGGTGGGAAAAAAAATGGAACTACCAATTTTATGTACAGTAACGTCCACTCCTGTCCGCAAGGAGAGGGGTTAAGTAGTGCTGTGCTGTGAAAAACTTGTCGACCTTATGGCGGGTGCGTTTTCAGGTGCAGACGACCACCATGTGCATCTCGGTGAGCCTGAGCGGCTTTGTGGTGCTGGGCTGCATGTTTGCCCCCAAGGTTCACATCATCATGTTCCAGCCCCAGAAGAACGTCACCAGTCACAGGCTCAACCTTAACCGCTTCAGCGTCAGCGGGGCGGCCGCCTCCTCCTACGTTGCTCATGGTACGGTGTCAAACCCGAGGCCCCGGAGCCAGAGCTGGCCCGCTGCCTAATTTATTAGGGCCCTCTTAAACCAATAAGAGCTAATCTCGTTTCTGGCTAAATGGGTTTCTTCCTATTTTTGGGTAGAAAATCTGTACTGAAATTGCAATTGTCTTCACTTGTTACAGCATCTGTGAAAATTTGACCATTTAAAACACAATTTGACCATTTAAAACACAAAATATAATTTTTATGGCTAATGGTTTTATTTTGTTTACAGCTTCCGTCAGCGCCCACTACGTCCCGACCGTGTGCAACGGCAGAGAGATTGTCGATTCTACCACTTCCTCTCTGTGACCGCGGACCCCGCCCGACCCCACACCCCAACCGGTCCCGACGCCCTGCGACTGTTAGCCCCGTCCCTCTATGCCCCATCATCCAATGAGATTTCATTGGCGTAACTAATGTTGCAATCTCCTTAATTGTCCAGTCCGAGCAGTGTAGAAAGTGTGTAACTATAAATAAATTATTTTCTAAAAGGCATGTAAATACGTGGAATGGACATTGTTTTAAGTCGACTATCAAAAAGGACAAGACAAAAAACATTTTTAGGAGGATCTTTTGAAGCCTTTTGTTTTTTGATAGCTTTGTTATTATGATGTAAATAGGCTCATGATGGTGGTGAGGAAGCAGACCCTTGCAATACCCCACTGATTTTTTTATTATTGTTATGATAATTATTCTCCTGGTCTTTTTGTAGATTCTCGTTGTAATAATGATAACAATATTCCAATGTATGCATTTCTAGTGTGTACTTTTTTGTGTACCGGTAGTTTGGCCCACGGTTGAAACAGCACAAAGTGTGGGACAGTATTTGGGCAGGACTGAATGTGAGTGCAATGGACAACATGTTACAAAAAAAAAAAAAAAAAACATACATATACATCTTTATGGATTATGTTGCTTTTGATACTTTTGTTTTTATATAAAAGAAAAAGTCTAATCATAGAAACCCTTTATTGAAATGGCCATAGTTACCTGTGTGTGTTCACCCAAGCAATAGAAATATTAGGAAAGAAAGGAGAAAAGAAAAACAAAAGTGGTGAGATTATGAGATCAAAATGATTAAAAATCTGGAAATTAAATTGAAAACTCATTTTGATTCTTTATTCCAGCCTCTGAACTGCTTGTGCTCACAATCTTACACGCTTGATTGGTCATCAATTAATCGCACACACCAAAGCCGAAATTTGAGAAAAAAAAAAAATCCAAATTTTACAAAAATAGTGAGATTGAGAATATTACAACAAAAGAGTGTGTATGAGAACGTAGGTAAATTATTACAAGAAAATCACATAACTCAAAATGTTTCTAAAAAAATCTGGTGCAATTGAGAATATGGAAGTTCACATATTACAACATATTACAAAAGAATTTCATCACCAAAAGTTAAAAAAAAAATTGTCATGAGAAAGTGCTAGCTTTTGCAAAAAAAAAAAAAAGATGAGCACATGAATATTATCTATTATTAGAATGGCTTATTAATAACAAGGGACAAAACTACAATGTTACTGGAATAAAACACAAATTAAATTAAAATTAAGGTTGTAATATGAGAACAGAAAAATCTCAATATACTAAGTACTGTAGTAGTATTACAGTTTATATATTTTAAATGAACAAAAGTAGAAATTATTTACAGTAGAAATATTAGTAGAGGCATAATAAAATCCTGACAAGATTTTTGTCCTAAATAATGTAATGCTATTTAAGAAAAAGTCTCAATATTGTGAAAAAAAGAGAAATGTTATTTAACCTTTCTGAAAGTGCACTTTGATGTAAAGCTAAATTGCACCGCTGAGAAATTGAGTGGGCTAACTCCATTTTTGTCAATCTGCAGGGCAGTGAGTGATTCAAAGTTTTATGGCCGCAATAAACTCTGAGGGAGTTGTTATATCTTTGTGGCAGTGATTACTTCTTGTGGATTCTAGTTACCTCTGATTTTGGCAACTTTTTAGACCAATGATTTATAAAATCAATCTGCTAACTGAGCTACCAACAACACCTTCTTCATAGGTTGTATCCATGTCCAAAAAGATGCTAAAATGCACTGGCATTCAAGACAATGTGATGCTTAATTTATCCCTATGTTTGAAAATTACATCATTTAATCCAGCATTGGACAGTTACCCACCCAAAAAAGAAAAATGGAGTTAGCCTTCTGTCATTCTGAATGACACTGAAAGGAAAGATGTGCTTGGTTGAACACATGTGATGTTGGAAGAGAGACAGATGAGTGCTAGCTGCTCTTCTGATTTGTCGTGTATGTCTTTGATGTTTTGAATATGGCAATGTGCCTTATTACTTATGTGTGATAGAGCTCGGGTGGAAATTGTAAAAGGTTGCTTTTTAAACATTTCAAACAAACAAAAAGTGGTCGACACTACACCAGTTTAGTATTGTCCCTTTCCTTCCTTTCTTGTCCATCTTGCAATTAAAAGCACATCAAGCGTTGACGTGTTTATGATCATGCTTATTCTGAGATTATTCAAGTGTGCGGTGTAGTAGCCTGTGTTAAATAGGGGCTGGATGGAGCAGCTGGATTGTGAAGGCGTGACCCCACATAACAACAATGCAGTACAAAGTCCACAATGCACATACAACACACCACACTTAACAAATACGCCACGAATGGAATGTGAATACATGACAAACAAAAAGACAGCGACAAAAACAACGTAAATATGACAAAAACACATTCAACATACAGTAGAAAACCCACTTACCACGCGTTTTTTTTTTTTTTTTTTAATTGCCTGACTGTCCACAATGGGGCTTTTTTAGAAGCCCTAATAAGGTTTGATTTTTTTTGTATGGAAAAATCTTAAAGTGACACTGTAATATTTAGACCGTTTTTCATTAAAAATGAATAAATTAAATTATTGCAAATTTCAAAAACTTGAAAATAAATGTCCGAAAGTATGTTTTAAATATAATCTTAGGTCTAGTTATCATTAAACTATATTACATGGGGGTTGGCACTCCTCCAGAGGGTGCCGTAGGACAGCAAGGAAAGGAGTGTGTTTTGCTACATTTACCTTAATGCCCCTAAAGCACCTACAGGCACGTGTGAAAAATTACACATACCCACCTTTAAAAATAAACACACCAAATAGCAGCTTGCATAGCAGCTAGCTTTAACTGTGATGGGGTAGCGCTTAGCTTCTATTGCCATCCGTAGCTTTAACAGACATGGCTACATCCGCCGGTGCCACCCCCCATGTAATATAATTTAATGATAACTAGACCTAGAATTATAGTTTAAAAAATACTGTTGGTCGTTAAGTGTTTGAAATTTATAATAGTTTAATTTATTCATTTTTAATGAAAAATGGCCTAAATCTTACACAGGGTCACTTTAAAGGGACTGGGTTATGCAAATGTGACACTTATGAGAATTTAACTGCTAGAATGCTAAACAGCATCTTCACTAAGACCACCCCAAGTGGTGTTTTCCTCCAATCAGGCATCTCTGAGCTTTCTTGCTCATTACTGCGCTTTCAAAAACCAGGCCCGCCTGATCAGTGAAAATAACAGGGTTCTCACATTGTTACATCATTAATTGAATACCGCCTCTGTACAATCTCCAAGCAATTTAGTGGACTAGGACAAGAGGTGCACTCGTTAGAAAGTCTAAAATATCACAAGCCAGGTCCTTTTAGGTTGTATCCCACTGAGCTGCGAAGGTTGTAGAGTTTAGCGAGTGTTATATTCGCCAACCATAACATTGTCATTTCTGTTGTTGTGACAAAATGTGACGTTTTGGCTACGCATTAACTTAGGTTTGTCGAGGCAACTTATTTTTGCACTGAGTATCCTTGAACACATCCAAATGTGGATTGTAAACCATTTAGTAACTATTCTTATTAAAAATTGTACAGTTGCTTGATTTTTACTGTGTAAAAATAAAGTAAAAAAATTGGACAAAGCTGCTATACATATACAGTACGTACAAAAAAAAACTAATACTCTACATACTTAACAATGGTGAAGCATAAAACTGGGTTACCTGCACTGGAGGTTTCCTTTTAAACCATTTGATCACCATGGCAAAACAGTATTTTCAAGTTCCACTTACTTTGTTTATTTTTCCTTTTTTCTTCAGGAAAAACCGTTTACTATATATGATTGGTTTTCAAAAAATACAAATAAAAGCCTTACTTTACATGTTTAAAAAAAAAAAATGCATACGCAACATGGTGCTTTCAGATTATGGAAAGCACTCCCACAAGTCATGGTGTTTCAGTACAAGCTCAAAATATCTCACACATGCACTCACACACGCACATGCACGCACACACAAACACACACTCATGCACACGCACACGGGCTATATACAAGCAGTCTTTGTTAGCACAAAGCTCAGCCATTTCTACAAAGATGCACCCCGCATGGATGGCGAAGTTGCTACGGACGACAGCATCCGGCATGTCCATTTGAAGCTGGAATCAAATGCGGGGGTGGAGGGTGGGGGGGCTGTATTGGGTGGAGGTCTTGCCTGATGAGATTTTGGCTCAGTGAGGGGGGCTCTTAATTGGACACTTAACCCCTGTTATGCTCTGACTAAGTGGGCCGAATGGTCTCACACTTTCTATGACACCCAGCACATGGATGCCTTTGTAGATGCTGAGAGTTTTTTTTGGAGTGGGTAGAGGGGTCACAATTAAGAACGGCTGGGAAAACAGAAAACTGTTGAATGCAATCAAAATATGTGGTTAGATTAACAAAAAAAAAAAAAAATCAAGACTATTCATTGTACATAATTGTGTTAATTTATTTATAATGTAATTCTAATTTCCTAATAAATTCTACCCGTGCCCGCATGGGTTTTCTCCGGCTAGTCTCGTGTCTTCCCATATCCCCAAAATTATGCATGCTAGGTGAATTGGATGGATGGATGGATGCTCAAAGGCAATGACTCTACATCTTACAAAAATACAAAAATAACGTGTAAAATGTACTGTATATCCATAGTAAAGATAAAAAATGAATATGACCATGTAGTACATTTTCTAGATACTGTTCAAATGATCACTGACATGGCGAATGAAGGCGGTCTTTGAATAGCTTGGATTGAGCCAATGCAATGTGTATTAAGTTAACTTGTTGGTCACATTTTTAAAACTCCGCTTGATTAAAGATCAGAGGATTTCTGCAAAAATAGGTTTGAAAATATGCTGAACTCTTCCAGCCTAACCAAAAATGCTATGCGACTGAATCACCAAACCATGACATTTTAAAAATGTATGCGCTTACCCAAAAAAACTAACCGTGTGTGTGTGAAGTGACTCCCAATCTCAGCTCGATTGTAGGAAGAAACGCTGACTGGTGAGTGTGTGGATAGATCTGTCTCCTCAGCAACATTGGCAGGCCTTCACCAGCCCTTTACTCTCCCCCACACACAGGGGCTCTATTGAGAGTGGATGTGTTGGAAGATGCAACTGCGGCTGTCTTTAATCGGTTTCCTAAGTGACGCCACTCCAATTAAAGCAGTTGCTGGCAAGTTGGCCGCCCAAGGACTAAGTGCCTTGC